>NC_133666.1:433219885-433522463 GCF_037893015.1 Macrotis lagotis
GATTTATATGCAAATATGTAAATTATGGAAATGGAATAGTTTGGTAATCAGATCTATGTGTAAAGAAAAATTTCATGACCACACATTAAATGGAGAGTTTTACAGATTTTTTTATATAAATATTTAATTTATTTTGAGTTTTACATTTTTTCCACTAACCTTACGTATCTCCCCACACAAGGCAATTTGTCAGTCTTTACATTGTTTTCATAGTACACATTGATCCATATTGAATGTGATGACAGAGAAATCATATCCTTAATATATATATATATATTTTTTTTTTCCAAATTAAAGTTAATAGTCCTAAGGCTTTGCTCAAACTCCACAGTTCTTTCTCTGGATACAGATAGTGTTCTCCATTGCAGAGAGTCCAAATTTGTTCCTGATTGTTGCACTGATAGAATGAGCAAGTCCATCAAGGTCGATCATCAGCCTCATGCTGCTGTTAGGGTGTGCAGTGTTTTGTGGTTCTGCTCAGCTCACTCATCATCAGTTCATGCAAATCCCTCCAGGCTTCCCTAAATTAACATCCATCCTGTTTTCTTATAGAACAATAGTGTTCCATGACATACATATACCACAGTTTGCTAAGCTATTCCCCAATTGAAGGACATTTAGTTGATTTCCAAATACTTGTAACCACAAACAGGGCTGCTATGAATATTTTTGTACAAGTGATGTTTTTACCCTTTTACATCATTTCTTTAGGGTATAGATCCAGTAGTTGTATTGCTGGATCAAAGGGTATGCACATTTTGCTGCCCTTTGGGCATAGTTCCAAATTTCTCTCCAGAAAGTTTAGAAGAGTTCACAGCTTCACCAACAAAGTAATAGTGTCCCAGATTTCCCACAACCCTTCCAACAATGACCATTGTCCCTTCTGGTCATATTGGCCAGTCTGGGTGATGTGAGGTGTTACCTCAGAGAAGCTTTAATTTGCATTTCTCTAATAAGTAATGATTTAGAACAATTTTTCACATGACTATGGATTGCTTTGATCTCCTCATCTGTAAATTGTCTTTGCATATCCTTTGACCATTTGTCAATTGGGGAATGGCATTTTTTAAAAATTTGACTCAGTTCTCTGTATATTTTAGAAATGAGTCCTTTGTCAGAATCATTAGTTGTAAAGATTGTTTCCAAGTTTACTGCATTTCTTTTGATCTTGGTTACAATAGATTTGTCTGGACAAAAGCTTTTTAATTTAATGTAATTGAAATCATCTAGTTTGTTTTTAGTGATGTTCTTCTCTTCCTTAGTCACAAACTGCTTCCCTTTCCATCTGACAGGTAAACTAGTCCTTGATCTTCTAGTTTGCTTATAGTATTGTTATTTATGTCTAAATCCTGTATCCATTTGGACCTTATATTGGTATAGGGTGTGAGATGTTGGTCTAATCTAAGTTTCTTCCATTCTTCCATTCTTCCATTCTTCCATTTCAGTCCATTTCATTGCCAATTTTTACAGAATTTTTATCAAAAAGAGAGTTTTTGTCCCAATAGCTGGATTCTTTGGGTTTACCAAACAGCAGATTACTATAATCATATCCTGCTATTGCAACTAGTCTATTCCACTGGTCCACCACTCTACTTCTTAGCCAATACCAGACATTTTTGATGACTGTTGCTTTAAAGTATAAATTTAGATCAGGTAGGCCTAAGCCCCCTTCTTTTGCACTTTTTTTCATTAAATCCCTGGAAATTCTTTATTTTTATTTCTCCATATGAATTTACTTACAACTTTTTATAACTCATTAAAGTAATTCTTTGGAATTTTGATTGTTAGGACACTAAACAGGTAGTTCAGTTTTGGTAGAATCATCATTTTAATTATATTAGCTCAACCTATCCATGCGCAGTTGATGTTTGCCCAGTTATTTTAATCTGATTTCATTTGTGTAAGAAGTGTTTTATAATTGTTTTCAAAATGTTTCTGAGTCTGCCTTGGCAAATAAACTCACAGATATTTTATATTGTCTGAGGTTACTTTGAATGGGATTTCCCTTTCTAGCTCTTCCGGCTAGTCATATGTAGAAACGTTGAGGATTTATGAAGGTTTTCTTTTATATCCTGCAACTTTGCTAAAATTGCTGTTTGTTTCCAGTAGTTTTTTGGATTATTTCTTGGGATTCTCTAGGTATACCATCATGTCATCTGCAAAGAGTGAGAGTTTTGTCTCTTCCTTCCCAATTCTAATTCCTTCAATTTCTTTTTCTTCTCTAATTGCTGAAGCTAACATTTCTAATACTATGTTGAATGGTAGTTGTGATAATGGGCATCATTGTTTCACCCCTTATCTTATTGGGATTGCCTCTAGCCTTTCCCAATTGAATATAATGCATGTTAATGGTTTCAAATAGATAATGCTTGTTAGTCTAAGGAACAGTCCATTTATTCCTACACTCTAGTGTTTTTAGTAGGAATGGGTGCTGTATTTTGTCAAAATTTTTTTCAGAATCTATGATATGTTCATATAATTTCTGATGGTTTTGTTGTTGATATAATTTATTACACTAACAGTTTTTCTAATATTGAACCAACCTGCATTCCCGGGATGAATCCTACTTGGTTGAAATGTATTATCCTAGAGATGACTTGTTCTAATCATTTTGCTAAAATTTAATTTAAGATTTTTACATCTGTTTCATCATGGAGATAGGTCTATAATTTTCTTTCTCTGTTTTAACTCTTCCTGGTTTAGGGATGCACACCATCATTGTGTCATAGAAAGAGTTAGGCAGAGTTCTGTTTTCCCCTATTTTTCCAAAGAGTTTATATAGAGTTGGAACTAATTGTTCCTTAAATGTTTGGTGGAATTTACTTGTGAATCCATCAGGCCCTGGATATTTTTGCTTAGGGAGTTCAATGATGGCTTGTTGAATTTCTTTCTCTTTGATAGGGTTGTTCAGGTATTTAATCTCCTCTTCATTAAACCTGGGCTAATTATATTTTTGCAAATATTTTTCCATTTAACTTAGATTGTCAAATTTATAGGCATAGAGGTGGGCAAAATAATTCTGAATTACTATCTTAATTGCCTCTTTTTAGATAAAAGTAACCAAAGTTTTATCAATTTTATTGTTTCTTTTCATAAAACCAGCTCGGTTTTATTTATTAATTCAATTTTTTGCTTTCAAATTTATTAATTTCTTCTTTAATGTTTAGAATTTCTAATTTTGTATATAATTGGGTATTTTTAATTTGTTCTTCATTTTTTTCAGTTGCATATTTAGTTAATTCATTTCCTCTTTCTCTAATTTTTCATATAAGCATTGTGATCTGAGAAAGATGTATTCTCTATTTCTGCCTTTCTGCAGTTGATCATTACAGTTTTATGCCCTAGTACATGGTCAGTTTTGTACAAGTGCCATGTTCTACAAAGAAAAAAGTATATTCCTTCCTATCCCCATTGAATTTCCATCATAATCTATCATATTTAGTTTTTCTAACAATCTATTTAACTTCTTTCTTGTTTATTTTATGATTCAATTTTATCTATATCTGAGAGCAGGAGGTTGAGATCCCTCAGTAGTGGAGTTGTATTTTCTGTGTCTTTCTGCAGTTATTTCAGCTTCTTCTTTAATAATCTGGATGCTATCCCATTGGGTGCATAGTTATTCAGCATTGAAATCACTTTATTGTCTATGCTACATTTTAGGAGGATATAGCTTCCTTCCTTATCTCTTTTAACACTATCATTTCTTGCAGCTGCTTTATCTGAGATAAGGATTGTTACCCCTCCTTTTTTCACTTTGACTGAAGCAAAATATATTTTGCTCCAACCTTTTTACCTTTACCCCATGTGTATCTCTCTTCTTCTAGTGAATTTCTTGTGAGCAGATTATTGTGGGATTCTGGTTTTTAATTCACTGTGTTATTTGCATATGTTTTAAGGGAGAGTTCATTTCATTCACATTCAAAGTTATAATCACTAATTCTTTATTGCCCTCCATTCTATCTTCTCTCTGTTTGTATTTTCCCCTTTTACCCCCACTTCATCCATATTCCCCAGTATTTTTGTTTCTGGATATCACCCTTCCCCTTTCTTTCCCCTTTCACTTTTCCCTTCCATTCCTTCTTTTAGTTTCCCTTTTTCTCCCCCTCCCTGTCTCCATTCCCCCTCCCCTTTTCCCCTTTTAATTTTAGAAAGGTAAGATATTTTTAAAGTTAACTGGGTATGTGTGTAAATTAACTTTAAGCCAAGCCTGATGAGAGGAAGATTCTGGTGTTTGTCATCTCCTTCCTTCTTCCTCTCTATTAATTTAGTTCTTTTGTATCTCTTAATGTAATGAGATTTATCTCATTCAATCCCCTCCCTCTTTCTGTCTCCTTTCTGTCCCCCTTTTTAAGGAGGAGGTGTTTTTAAATCATTCTAACTTAGTCAAAGAAAATTTGTAGTATCCATCACTTCTAGCTAAGTATATTCAACCTAATAGAGTTACAATTCTTGAGAGTTATTAGAGTCTTTCTCCAAGTAGGGTTATAAGCAGTTTCATCCCTTTGGAAAGCAGTCTCATGGATCTTCTGGCTAGGCATATTCTCTCTGTTAGAGTTACAGTCTCAAGAGTTATGAGAATCTTTTTCCCATGTTGAGATATAGTCAGTTTCATCTTATTAGATAATAGATTTTTTATTTACCCTCTTTTTTTCAACCTTTTCATGTGTCACTTGAACCTCCTGTTTGATGTCCAAAATTTCTACTTAACTCTGGTATTTTCATCAGGAATTTTTGGAATTTTCTATTTTGTTAAATGTCCATAATTTCCCCTGAAAAAGAAGGCTCAGCTTTGCAGGATAGTGGATTCTTGGCTGCATTCCAAGCTCCCTTGCTCTTCACAATATCTCCTTCCAGGCCCTTTGTTCCTTTAATGTTGTTGCAGCCAGGTCCTGTGTAATCCTTTCTTTGGCTTCTTGGTATTTAAATTGTTTCTTTCTGGCTGCTTGCAGGATTTTATCTTTTATCTGATAGTTCTTGAATTTGGCCACAACATTCCTTTGTGTTTTCATTTTAGGATCTTTTTCCAGAGGGGATCAATGTATTCTTTCAATAACCACTTTGCCCTCTGGTTTCTGATATCAGGACAATTTTCCATCACTAACATCCTGTGATATTAAGTCTAGGCTTTTTTTCTCTTCATGTTTTCAGGAAGTCCAATAATTCTCAAGTTGCCCCTCCTTGATCTATTCTCCAGGTCCCTGGATTTGCTCATAAGGCATTTTACATTTTGTTCTATTTTTTTTTATTTTGTTTAATAGACTCTTGCTGTCTCATGAAGTCATTAGTTTCCATACACTCCATTTTTTTTTTGAGTGGCATTTTCTTCATTTTCCATTTGCAACATCTATGCAGTTGATCAATTCTATTTTTGAAAGAGCTTTCCATTTCACCAATTGAGGTTCTGAGAGAATTTTTTTTCTTTTTGCATTTGTCCAATTGAGGACCTGAGAGAGTTATTCTCATTTTGTTTTTGTCCAATTGTATTATCCAATGATTTGTTTTCTTCTTGCAAGGTGTTAATATTCTCTTGTTTTTTTCCTCAAATTTTCCAAATAATTTTTAAACTCCTTCCTTATTCCTTCAAAGAAGTCTTTCTGTGCTGGAGACCAGATCATAGTCTCCTCAGAGGTTCTAGGTTTCTCTGAAGGTGTTTTCCTTCCAAGAATTTTTCTATGGATCCTCCTTTCTGCTGATCTTTCTCCATTTTGCTAAGACCTTGAGTTGGGGAGGGGCAAATACACAGAGGTTTTGCACTCAGTGCAATATCTCTAGCTGGCCAGTAGGTAGTGCTGGTTGCTTTCTCTGGTGTGTCTGTGTCCTTGATTGAGGCCTTCTTGAAACTGTTAAATGCTTTTGTCTTCAATCATGGTGGACTTTACCCTGGGGTGAGGTCATCCCTTTCCCTATTGTCAGCAGAGTAGGTTCTTCTGCTCACACATCCTTGCCTGGGGCAGAAGTAGTATGTAATAGTGCTTTTTCTGGGAAGAGGCTTCAGAGGAAATGAAGGCTTGGACTGGGAGTTCCTCTTGACCAGAGGAATCCAGGGATGATGTCCACATCTCTCCTGCACTGGAATTCTCCACTTCCTCAGCCCGGTCAGCAAGCTCCAGATAGTCAGTGCCAACACTGATGCCTCTGCTCCCTAGTTGACCCAAGCCCCCGTGTTCTAGCCCAGATGATCAAGCAGGTCTGGCTCTTGGGCCTTCAGGCTCCTGGACTCCAATCCCACTGCTAATCAGGCTGATCTGTGGCTGATCCACCCTCTGTGTCTGGACTCACCCAGAACTGTAGAAGACAAATCCTGAGGTAGATGTT
Organism: Macrotis lagotis; assembly: GCF_037893015.1. Classification (NCBI taxonomy): domain Eukaryota; kingdom Metazoa; phylum Chordata; class Mammalia; order Peramelemorphia; family Peramelidae; genus Macrotis; species Macrotis lagotis. Next base: position 433,226,201 of record NC_133666.1, read on the forward strand.
CTTTCTCCTGTCTTTCATTTCTGGGTATTGTTGATCTCTGTTAAGAGGTTTGTTTCATATCATAGGTGGGGAAAGATCAGGTGACGTTAGAACTGGGCCTGTCTTCTCTCTGCCATCTTGGTTGGAAGTTCAGAATTTTAAATATATAATTTTGATTGCATTTAATTAAAGCTTTTGCATTAAAAAAATTCAATGCAGGCAAGAATAGAAAGAAAGCAGGAAACTGTATTGGGTGAGTTGTCAATTATAATTTGTTTCTGTGATAAAGGTCTTATTTCTCCAATACATTGATAATTCATCAGATTTATAAGAATACAAGTCATTTTGTAGCTGGTAAAAGGATTTGAACAGTTATCAGATGAAGAAATCAAAATTAAATTGAGTCATATTAAAATGTTCTTAATCACTATTGATTAGAGAAATACAATTAAATACTACTCTGAAATACCATTATATATTTGTCACATTGGTAAATATGGCAGAAAAGAAAAACATTGAAGAAAATTGGGAAAAATGACTAAAGTACTATTGGTTGAATTGTGACTTTATCCAACCATTTTGAAGAACAATTTGAACTTACATACAAAGGGCTAAAAATTGTGCTCAAACTGACATTTCAATACTACTACTAGATCTGTGTAACAGAGAATAAAAAATAAAGAAAAGGAATTTATTTGTACAAAAATATTTATGTCAGATCATTTTTGTAGTGATCAGAAATTGGAAATTAAGATTCTACCCATTATTTGGGGAATATTTGAAAAAAATTATAGCATATTATTTTGATAAAATAATACTATTTTCCAGGAAATCATGATTAGATGGGCAACTTGGTGACATAATGGATAGAATACTGGACCTAGTATCAGGAGGACCTGAGTTCAAATCCAACTATAGACAATTAATAATTACCTATCTGTGTGACTTTGAGAGAGAGAGAATAAAAAAGTGTGCTTCAGTCTGTGTTCACATTCCAATGACTCTGTCTTTGGGATGAGTTCCCTTCTTCAACATAAGTCCACCAGAGAGGTTGAGTCAATATTTTTCCCACAGTTGCTGTTATTAGCTATTTCCTCCACTCTTTTCCCCCCTACTCTCATCTATTCATTCTCTCTCCATTCATCCTGTCCCTGTTCAGAAGAGTGTTCTATCTGAGTACTCTCTCCCACAATTTTCCCTCTCTTCTGTCACCCATTTCCTCCTTCCCTACTCTCATTCCACCTTATCCTATACCTTTCCTCTCATTTTTCTCCAGGTTAAGATGGATTTCTATACCCTGATAAGTGTGTGTGTGTGTGTGTGTGTGTGTGTGTGTGTGTGTGTGTGTGTGTGTGTTATTTCCTCTCTGATGGGAATGAAGGCTCACCTCATTCCTCCCTTGCCTTCCCCTGTTCCACTCCAATGTAAAAGTTTTTTTCTTGACTTTTATGTAAAATATCTTAGTCCCTTCTTCCTCTCCTTTCTCTTCATTCCAGTACTTTCGTTTATCACCCATTCATTCCATCTTTTTACTATATTATACCATTATATTTAGCTCCTTCCTGTGCCTTTTCTATATATGCTCCTTCTAACTGCTCTTATAAATGAGTTATCAGTATCTTCTTCCCATGCAGGCATACAAACAGTTCAACATCATTAAGGTTTTCATAATTAGTGCTTCTCCTCTTCCCAATCTATGGTTCACCTGAGTACAGTACTTGGAGAGCAAACTTTCTCTTCAGCTCTGGTTGTTTCAATAGGAGAGTTTGAAAGTCCTCTTACTTCATTGAAAATTCATATTTTCCCCTGAAAGAGCATGTTCAGTTTTTCTGGGTGGTTGATTCTCAGTTGTAAACCAAGATATTTTGCCTTTCAGAATATCATATTCCAAGTTCTATGAGCCCTTAATGTAGATGCTGCCAGATCCTATGTCATCCTAACTATAGAGTCTCAGTATTTGAATTGTCTGTTTCTGGAAGCTTTTAGCATTTTTCTTTGACTTTGGCATTTTGGAATTTGGCTATAGTATTCCTGGAAGTTTTTCCTTTGGATCTCTTTCAGGAGGTGATCTGTGAATTCCCTCAATTTCTATTTTATCCTCTGCTCTGCTTCTAAGATCTCAGGGTAATTTTGTTGTATTATTTCTTGAAAAATAAAGTCTAGGCTCTTTTCCTGGTCATGACTTTCAGGTAACCCAACAATTTTTAAATTATCTCTCTACTGGTTCTGTTTTCAAGGTCAGTTGTTTTTCCAGTAAGATATTATAACTTTTTTTTAATTTTTGGCTTTTTTGAAGAGTTTTATTTCTTCCTGAGTTTTCACAAAGTCATTGGCTTCCTTTAGTCCCATTCTGCATTTGAAGGAGTTATTTTTTTCAGAGAGCTTTTTTTATTTCCATTTCCAGCTGGCCAATTCTGCTTGTTAAGGCATATTTCTTCTCATTTGCCTTCTGTATTTCTTTTTCTATTTAACCTAAATTGTTTTTTTTTTGTAGAGGGCCAGTCCCTGGAAGTAATATTCACAGATCCTTGGTGACATTTTCCATCAAAGATATGTATGGATTATTGCTCATTGTATGAATCCATTGGCTCACCAGTGAACTCTGACCTGGGATAATCTGTGGCTCCAGAGGTGGTTGTAAAAGGTTTTGCTGCAGATTTCTAAGAACAAATGTTGTAAATTTTCCCAGGAAATTGCAACTGGGTTTCCTTTAACTGGTCATTCCTGAGATACATTTTTTGCTATAAAAAGGCTGAGTTTCCAAAAATAAGGTTGGTAGATTTTCATTTCCCAACCATTCATGTTTGGGTATGTTTTTCTACCTGATATGCCTCTCAGAAGTTCATATACAGACCCACATCAGAGCTATGGTGGGCTATAGCTGGTGCCTGAACAGGGATTGACCGACAGACAGACAGACAGTCAGACCTGGAGGGGAATCAATCTTGAAAGGAAAGATGAAGTCTGGACAGCTACAGGTCAAAAGATAACTCATAAAGGGACAGCAGGGAATAAAAGTAAATAATTTTTTTTCATCAAGTCTAAAGCAGAGAGCATTAAAATGGGACAGGGATACTCTAAGCATAGAGTACATTATTTGAAAGTACTAAAGCAGATAGTTAAATAAAAAGGCTTGTTAATAACAATAAAAAATTGGAAGAATTTATTGAATGTGTTAAAAAATTGGTTTCCAGAAGAAGTATTAAGTATTGAAAAATGGGAAACTGTGGTGAAACAGATGAGTGAACATTTTAAACAGGAAGGTCAGTAGACATTTCCTATAGTAGTCTTTTCATTGGGGAGTATTTTAAAAATCTGCCTGACTCCACCTGGAGATGTTCCTTTCACTCAGAGTAGTATTTAAAGTTGATGTAGATGTTCAAACTGTCCAGCAGGAAGATAAAGAGTAAAAAAAGTGGTAGCTTTTACCTCCAACACTACCTCCAGACCTTTGCCTGCCTCAGGGTGGAAGGAGGGGTGTGGAGGACACAGCCACAGGGCCATACCTTCCCTGGAGAATCCTCCAGGCTACTGCTTTAGGAACTTGTACTAGAGAGTATCTGGGAGACTGGGCACCATCCACTCGGTCTTCTGCAGTGGTTGCTGCTCCTGGGCTTCAGGTGGTGGCTCCCCAGCAAGCTCCACCTCCTCCTAACTCTAATAACCCACCTTCTACTCTTTTACTGTCTAAAGAAGAAAATGCTACCAAAGATAGGCAGTATATGAATATTGTTCAAATAGTCACTGGAAAAGCAATAGATAAGGGAGAGAAGATTCCATGGGACATGAGAGAGTTATTGTTCTTTTTCCTGTACTTGATAGATCTGATGCAAAGTATCCACGGATTGTTTGAGAGAATACTATAATTTAGATTTTAAAACATTTAGAGAATAAAAAACAGCAACAAGCTCATATGATAACACCAGTCCATATGTTTTGAATATAATAGAAATATTAGGTAGACAAATATTAGCCCCAGAAGATTGGACCATGAAAGCAAAAACTGCTCTTATACCAGGAGATTACTTAATATGAAAAGCTAAATTTTTTGAGGATTATACTAGTCAGGCTAAAAGAAATGAAGCAGTGGGGTGAAGAATAAAATTTGAAATGCTCTCTAGCACTGGTCCATGGGCAAGAGTAAATAATCATATTAGGTATAGGTTGGGTATAAGCACAAGAACAGGCATGGCTAAAATTGCCTGAAAAATAGGAGGTAATGGGTGTGAGAGATCAGACACCTTGTTTGCTCATGGCTTGCTTAATGAAATCTTGAACTTAACTGAGAGAGTAATTAAGAAAAGGTACTAGATAAGAGAGAGGGAGAATTGTTTCATGAAGATAAGAAAACAAAATAAAATGTTAAAAAGTGTTAAAAAAGAGAATTTATTTGAAGTTTTAGAACAGAAAAGTGACAGTGAGTATTCACAAATGAGAAATATATGAGTTAAACAATCACAAAAATGCTATTCAATTTCATGAACATTAGATAATGAAGTTCATTTCAAAATACATAATTTGATTATTGCAGAAAATAATGGGATGATTGAGGATTTAAAAAAAAAGACACCTCTCCCAAAAAAGATTTAGGGCTGTTGAAATTATTTGGTTTACTCTAAGCTGATAGGGGGCAGGGGATATTCCAATTAGGCTGAGGGATTTTTGAGTGTTTGTCTTGTCAAAAGTTTAGTTATTTATAGTTAAAATTAAGAAGCATTAGATATCAAAACCTTTGAATGGAAAACGTATTGTGAAAAATGGAAGGATCTCTGTAGTTTTTTCTCTGGTTTCCTGGAATATTTGTCACCTTTGGTGGTGTTATCCTGTTGTTTTTTCTCTTTGTGTAATGTTTAAGGGGACCTGCTAGAATGAGAGAAGTGTGGGATTTCCCCAGATTTGGGGGGCCTTTCTCTTTCTAAATGCTCTGACTCTGTTTATGTTTCTATATGTGTTTGCTTTAAAATAAAGGCAGAGAGAAGCTCTCAGCTGTCTCTCAGGCCTGCTGTCCTCTGTGTAATGATTGGCCCATCTTCTTTCCATTCTCTCTTTTCAAAACTCATGATTGGAGCCAAAAAAAAGGAGACTTTCCTGAGAATCATGTTGTTTTTGGAGGAGAAGATATTCGATTATTTTCTCTTATTTTATAGTATCCCTTTTCTGATCTAATAGAATAATAGAATTTTGCTTACTGATTTGGCAATTTATATGTATAAGGGACCTAGGAGAAGTTGAAATTGTCCCTAAAATTATTTTTAGACTGGTCCTAATTAGCATACTATATATATATATATATATATATATATATATATATATATATTAAGTAAGAGCGTTGAGAAGTTAGAATAGCACTGATAAATATAAGATTTGCAAACTTTTATATTTTGAAAAGAAAATAATTAAATTTAATTTTGTATGTGACTTTGGAATTTATAAGATTATTAAGAAAACTATAAAGAAAATCTTATAATCATAAAAAGGGATATTATAGACATCTGGTCTCAAGAAATTTTTATTTATGACAGAGTTTTAGGAAGCAAAGAGAATATACATAAAATTGAAATGTGTTATGCATAATTAGTAAACTTTTCATAAGAACAGATTCAGACATTTTTTTGAAATTTTAATATTGTGTTACAGTAACAATGGATGAATTGAAGTGTCATTCATCACCTTTGTAAAGACTTGTTATAAGAAAACTGGAGAATAACTTGCCAACTATGTTATGTTTTTCAAAGTCTTTTGGCTCATGGGAGATTGTGAAAAGCTGTGCTCTTCCACCTAGGGTTTCTTAAAGGGAATGTTTATATGTAAGATCAAAGTAACATATTTAATATATGTTATTTAAGAAGAAATTATATATGTATCCTGTAACCCTGGCATTGGTAAAAGTTTTACATTGAAGTTTTTGAAATTATATATATATATATATATATATATATATATATATATATATATACATACATATGTACTCTGGATTTTTTGAAATTATCACATAAATATAAATATATATGTATAAAACTAAATTCATAGAATCTTATTTTCCATTTTAAAATAGGAGTGTATTTGAACAAGAGGAAAATAAACTTATGAAACAGATGGGAAAGAAATTTATATATAACAGATATTTAATTATAAGATTAACTTTAAGAGAATGAAATTTCAACATGGAAACATTATATTTCATGTAGGTTAAGAATTTAATTTTTAATTTTAATGACATAAAAATAGTAAATTTAGAAGAAGGGTGTCTAAGAAATTGGGAAATAATAGCCTAACTGTAATTATTTCCAATAATATTGAATAAATGTCAGAGGTTTTAAAAATGATTTGAAGATTGAAAATTATGTAACCCATACTCAGGCAATTTACTGATGAGCAAGATGTTGAAAAGTTATATGATTTAGTTTTATCAACATAAACTATTTTACTGTAATGATGTCAAAGCCTGGAGTTAATGATTGATTGCTCTATAGAGGTAACGATGGAAAACATCTGAAATTATGACACTCTAAGTTTCCTGAAATTTTTCAACAATGTGATGGACCTTATTCAAGACCTGTAGGTCAAAGCATAAATGCAATTTTAAAAAGTTATTTATGATCAAAACAAAACAAACCCTTAACATGTTTACAGCTAGCAAACATAGTTATCATGTGGTCAAATACATAGAAACAAATTTTACTAAACATAGCACTGATGAAGAATTATATCAACTATTTAAATAGTTACAAGAAGTTATAAGAGAAAGACATAATCCTTTTTTTATTGAATACATACATTCCCACCCTGGATTGCCTGGGCTTATATATGAAAGCAATCATAGGTCTGATCAATTTACCCTTCCACTTCTTATAAGCTTAATGGAAGACCAAGTTAGGTAGTGTCACAAAAAATTTCACTAATAACATCTATTATTTACAAAGGAAATAATTAGGGAAAGAATTTAAAATCACTAGAGAGCAAGCAAGTAATATAGTAATATCCCGTCAACTATGCATTCCATATTTACCTAACCCTCCAAATTATTCTAAGAATCCCAGAAAGCATGTTCCTAATGAATTGTAGCAGATAGATGTGACTCATTATACATCTTTTGAAAAAAAATGAAATTCATTCATGTTACTGTAGATACATTTGGTTCATGTGCAATGGCAACAGCACACAGTTCAGAGCCTACATAAGGTATGATTGATCATTTTTTCCATTTTTTTGCTATTGCAGGGATGCCAAAATCCACAAAAACAGATAATGGCCCTGTATATACTTCTTTTTTAATTTTTTCCTGGATATACTTCTATGGCATTTGAACAATTCTGCCTATATGACAATATAAAACATATTATAGGTATTCCCTATATCCCCACTGGTCAAGCTTTAGTAGAAGGAAAACATAAAGATCTTAAGAGATTGCTGGAAGTGCAAAAAAAGGGGGGGAATATAAAGGGGCAAAAGGGAAACAAAGGAGAGTAAATCTCACCTGTTATACCATGAATTTCTTAACATTGAATTATAAACAATTAACACCTGCAGAAAGATTTTTTTTAAAGTCTATGCAATATAAAGAGAAGGGCATGGTCACATGAGGCATCAACAATGAAAATGACTGGATCCAGTATTAACCTGGGATCATGGGTTTGCTTCTGTTTTGTCTGGGTAGCAGAAAGAAACTTCAAACCATGCAGATTGGAAGAATCAAGTAATACAGAAAAATGAATAACTTACACTTAAGATGAGAGGAGAATACATCATGGACTTTTGGGACAATTTGTGACTCATGAACAATTTCGGGTCTGTAAAAGTAATTGAATATTGGACTTATGTTCAAAACCCTCCATGGGTCATTACTCTACAATGGGGAGAGATTATGGCTGAAATTGTATTAATTGGGTAATCTACAGGTTAATTGGGATACAACAAAGTTCCTACTGGAGATATAAAAGAACAGATGCTGAGAAGAAAAGTAAGGCTTAATTTCTCTTGTTTAAATACTGTGACATAGGGGTGGCTAGGTGGCAGAATGGATAGAGCACTGGCCCTGGAGTCAGGAGTATCTGAGTTCAAATCTGGCCTCAGACACTTAATAATTACCTAGCTGTGCAGCCTTGGGCAAGACACTTAACCCCATTTGCCTTGCAATAAATCAATCAACCAATCAATCAAAATAAATACTGTGACACATATCTGTTTTTGTAAAACATGTATTGTTGAACCATATGTTAAATTAAGTAAAACTAATCATTCAACTCATCCAAATATTTATAACATGGGAGCACTTAGGACCTTAGAAATATCAGAAATTCCTCTTGTAGAAAATATTGAAGGAATAAAGATAATTTTCTACAGAACCTCCTTGTTTAAATTTATAGCCTTGGGATTTCAAAAGTGAATGTTTTCCATCCTTGGTTGCCTGTCCTATCCCCCCCCCCCCCGCCAAAATCTATGATCATTCTATTCTGCTACAAATGTGGAATTCTCCTGATAGAGTTGTTCCATGAGATAGCCTAGATTATATTAAATCAGTTATATACCCAGAAATAGGGTATATATTGCTTTCATGATAGGATCTTTCAAAGATATTAAAATTATCAGAGAGAAAAAGGGGGGTACAGTGTTAACTGTTGCAATTGTACTGTTTGAGCATGTATAAATAAGGAAGTGGTGGAGGATGATGTTGTTTTCATGATAAGATAAGCAAAATTTTCTATAATACCCACCAAGGTAGAAGGCTGATATATATCTTCTGCTGATGAGTTCTTAGAAAAAACATTAAAGAGAATTAGGCAGAAGTGATGTGTTAGTTGCATTGTGTTTGGGATATTAAATATCGTGGCAGCCATTGTAACAGTCACTTTCTGTACAAGTAAGGAATAAGGAAAAAAATAGAAGCTAAGTACATTCAAGAATTATCTGAAAATGTTATTAGAGCATAGAAGGCTCAAGAGAGAATTAATGAAGATCTTTATCATTTGATTAATACATTACAAACTTCTGTAATGAACACAAGGGACAATTGCATTATGTTTGTAGATTTTCTGTTATTTGTGCTATTCCTTTAAAATATAATACCTCACTTATTCCATGGGATAATATAAAATGCTATTTGAATGGAATAAGGTATAATAATTCTATTACTATGGGTATAAATCAATTGCATAAAATTGTTAATGATTACATTGGCACCTACAATGGAAAAGGACTCAGGTATTGATAATTTGTTTAACTTTGTTAATAGGTTTCATCCTTTTCATTTTATGAACTTATAAGTGAGCTTGCTTCCTGGTATCTTTGCATTATTATTGATATTGTGTATTATGTTCATTTGTCTTAAACATCTTTTGTCACTGGGACAAAACATAGATGTTCTAATACACTGCCTAAAGCTTCAGTATGCCTAAGAAGGGGGAATATGTAGAAGGCCAGTCCCTGGGAGTTATATTCATATATCCTTGATGACTTTTTCCAAAAAGATATGTATAGATTATTGTTCATTGTGTGGATCTATTGGCTCATCAGTTACCCATGACCTGGGATAATCTGTGGCTCCAGAGGCGGTTCTAAAGGTTTTTCTGATAGAGAAGTATGCAGATTTCTAAGAACAAATATTGTAAATTTACCCAGGAACTTGTGCAACTGGGTCTCCTTTAACTAAACATTCTAAGATAAGATTTTGCTATAAAATGTCTGAGTTTCCAAAAATGCAAATGGTAGATTTTCACTTCCCAACCTTTCATGTTTGGGTATGTTTTTCTACCTAACCTGACTTCCAGAAGTTCATGTCCAGACCCACCTCAGACCTATGATGGGCTACAATTTTTAACATCTTATTTACTTATTTTTTGTATTTCATTCACCATTTTGCTGACTTGATTTTTATGATTTTTTCTGCATTGCTCTCATTTGTCTTCCCAATTTTCCTCCACCTCCCTTACTTGCTTTTCAAAGTATTTTTTACTTCATCCACAGCTTAAGCCCATTTTTTATTTCTCTTGGAGGTTTTGTAAATGCATGCTTCAATTTTGTCATCATTTGAATATGTATTTTGATCCTCCATGGGACCAAACTAATTTTCTATGGCCAGAATCTTATTTTTCTATTATTTGCTAATTTCCTCATCCTTTGACTGATTTACCACATTTCCAAGGCTTTGGGACTTTTTTGGGACAATCCACAGGGATCTTATTCCCTCCTAGGTCTTATGAGAGGCTATGACTGCTCTCTTGCCTGTATCAGGACACTCCCCTCTGCCTTAGAGCTGTTAGGATGGTCCCTGCTCATTTATGGTGATGTTGTGGGGGGCCAGACTGCAATCTGTATTTGACTATGGACAAGCAGCTGAGTCCTGCCCCATGGAGAGCAGAAGGACCTCTGTGGTCCCCCCCACAACCCCCTTATTGTCTATGGGCTGAGAGTTTTGGATGTGCTGGGTAACTCTGCCCAATCCTGCTGCAGGTTCTTACTGTAGGGCTGCTCTGAGGCTGGTGCTCCACTCTGTACTCGTTCTGGTGCAGCAGAGTTCTCTCACTACCCCTTCTGGTTATCCCCAATGATCTTCTAGGCTAAGAGGTCTGGAAACCACCCCTTCTGCCATACAGCCAGGTGCCTGGCCCAGCTGTGACTGTGCTGATGCTTTTTCCAACCCCTGATCCCCATGGAACAGACCTTTCTTGTGGAAATTCTAAGTTGTCTTGGACTGAGAAATTGTATCCCCCAGTCTTTCTTTGGGGTCTGCCCCTATAAATTTTGGCTAGAGTCATAATTTGACAGCTTTTGGAGTTTTGGGGGGATTGAATTTCCTAGAATTCCTGCCTTCATGGCATCATCTTGTCCACACCCCTTTATTACTTGTGTGACTTTGGACAAGTCACTTGACTCCATTATCTTGCAAAAAAATGAAATGATTGGTAGAATACTTTTGGGGAAACCTGAAAAAAAATTGCATGAACTAATGCATATTGAAGTGCATAGAACCAGGGCAACATTATACACACTGACAGCAATATTGTACTGATGATCAATTCTGAATGAATTGTCTTGCCACTGGACTCAGCTGGCTATGGAGGAAAGAGTGAGATTAGTGACTTTGCATGGCCCTGTCTCACTTTAATCTAATTCGCTTACAAAATCAAGACATCACCTTCTTTATGCCCTTAGTCTTTAAGAACAAAGGTCTCAGAAACATATTAGTTACATGACCCTGACAAGTCATATATTACTCAACTCAGTTTCTTATATCTATAATATGAGAAAATAATTACACATATTTTAAAAAGAGTTGTGAGGATAAAATGATATAATTTATAAGGAGAATGGCTTTATATTGCTTTGAAAAACAATATAAATTCCAGATAGCATTTTGGTCCTTATTATTACTATCGTAAGTTGAAGTTATTTAACTCTATAAATTTGGGCAGCTAGGTGGTGCAGTGGGGCAGCTAGGTGGTGCAGTGGGGCAGCTAGGTGGTGCAGTGGGGCATCTAGGTGGTGCAGTGGATAGAGCACCAGCCCTGGAGTCAGAAGTACCTGAGTTCAAATACAGCCTCAGATACTTAATAATTACCTAGCTTGTTTTAAAATATTGATTGACACAATACATCAAACTTGCTTTGGAACTCATTAAATTTAAAGAAATGAAATTCATCCCATAAATTACGTCTTTACCTTTTATTTAATCTAAGTCCATGAAGATTCTTTGCCAATTGTTAATTGGTTTTTCTTCTCATATGGTCATATTTAATATGTACTGTGTTCTTATTTCATTCTTTTCCCCTTAATTTTTTTCATAAACTTCTTTCTGGGGTAGAGTCAAGATGATGCAGAAAAGGCAGAGATTTGCCAGCATTTTGCCTAAACCCCTCTAAATTTTTAAAGCCTCAAAACAAAATCTGTAGCAGCTGAACCTACAGAAGAATGGAGTAAAAAAATTAGCAGTCCAAAACATCTTAGAAGTTTTGCAGAAAAGGTCTGTTGCATTAGGGTAAGTATGCAGCACAGTTCAATACAAGTCTGAACTTAGTAAACCAGCATTAGACTTTGAGAGCAACTGAATCAGTGATGACAGATGTTGTTGCCAGACCTCTCAGGTAAGGGGGTAGGGTCAGACAAGACATCAGAAAGACATTACAGAAGTGTCATTGTTGGCCCCAGGGGCAGGATTCTGTTTTATTGCCCATACTTGGATCAGGGCTGCAGTCCAAAATCTCATTCCCAGGATGAGGAGCAGCCCTAGCACACAGGAGTTTGCAGCCAAAGGTAAATGGAACCTACAGTGTAGTTCCAGGGTGGGGAAAAAAGTGCCTGTTGTCACTTACAGACCACAATGTAGAAAAAGAGAGTAGAAAACCCACCTCTCCTCAGAGCATACCATTTTTGGAAGATGCAAAAACTTATAGATCTCCAGAATTATGTTTGAATACAACTGCACAAAAAAAATTTTAAATGAAGTGCAGTACAGTGATTCTACCATTCTGGAAGTAGAACCCTTCTTTGGCATAAAATCCTTTCCATCACTTATTCTATTTTTCATTTTGGCTGATAGTAATTGCATTACAGCACCATAGTGATACTGTTATGCTTCATACCCTGACAGTTTTTTATTTTACCAGGTTGAACACAGTGGAGCACTCTTTCCAGACTGAAAAAGGCAAATAATACTAGGAAATTGAATAGGTTCATGTGATGAAAATGGGATTAGCATTTGAACAAGCAAATCTAAAACTAAAAAGATAGAATATGTCCTCAGAATCAAAAGTTAAATGATGAAGATGGGGATAATGAGGATATGAATTGATATTCATATAGTAAGATTCATATAACAAAAAATTTTGCATAGAATACACATTTTGTGCTTTCTTCCTACCCTATGAAGTAAATTTTACAGGTTCAGGTAGTATTATTACCCTCATACTGTTAAAGAAATTGAGATCAAGGGGGTGATTCTGTTTTTCTGTCATATAGCTTTGTAGGAAGAACATCATCATAAATTTTAGAAGTAAAGAACAACTTTGAAACTATTATTTAAATAGTTTAATGGATTTAATGAAAACATATTTTATTTAAATTGAATTTTTTGGTATGAATTTGACAGATACACATTTTTACAAGAGGGCAATACGTAGAGAGGAGTATATTTGAAACACTTGGAGTGACTTTCTTTAATGATAATAAAAAACAAATAACTAAATCTTTCCATAAATCGAACATCATAAAATAAAGTTTATCAGTATAAAATGTTTATTTTACACAACCATATTTCTTATATTTCAGGACATCAATCTTGTGTATAAAGTAAGTAATTTTATCTTTGGGTTTCTATTAACAGACTCTATGAATCATGTTTGAAGGAGTTTGAAAAGAATGCTGCATAGAAGTCAAAATACCAAGATTCAACTTTACATTTTGTCATTTGCTACTCTGTGACCTTGGCTTAATCTCTCTCTACAAATGAAGGGGTTGAAATAGATTAGTGACCTTCAAGATCTTGACTCTTCTCATCAAGGAGGCAAAGCAAGATTATGGGGCATTTGTAGGCAGCTTAAATGTCTGAAAAATCTGCTAATTTATACTTTTCAGCCTCATTGTATTCCTTGGGTAATTCATAAAACCATCTCTATCCAGGCTTTAGTAATGCCACACTATCAGTGGCACAGAGGATACTTTGAGTCCCAGTTCATCAATGACAGAGTATACACACATTGTTCCACACATCAAGCCAAGTTAATAAGCATTATCTAGTTACTAAAAGCAACTACATAATGATGATGATGTTTTCCCTTCATTCTTGAAGAAAATCATGACAACAGGGAGATGATGACATGAAAAACAAGTGAAACATATTTGAATGAGGGAGGGCTGTGTTAAGTCACCAGCCTCACTTACTCCTTCAGAGCCATATGGGTCAGGTGACCAGATATGAATCAGGACATTTGGCTATGACTCTGGATGCAAGGCAATCAGCACTACTTGCTCAAAGTCACACAGCTAGGAAGTATCAAGAATATAAGGCTAAATTTGAACTCAGTTCCTCCCAACTCTGGGAACCATGTTCTACTGACTTCACCACCTAGCTGTCCCCTTTAGTGTTAGATAGGTAAGGATGAGTTTTGCAGAATAAGCAGACATTTATGTGGAGATTTAGCCTTGCCCATTTCACAGGAGTTTTTTGAAGAACCACTGAGGTGATTTTCATTAAAATCCTTGTTCCAAAGACTCCACAAGTGAAAGATAGCCAAAATAATATAAAAAAGCAATAAAAGGTGAGCTAGCTACTAAACAAAAACAAGAAAAAAATAGCAATAATAACAAATAGAAAATCTAAGCATCATTCCCTTTAATATATTTAAAAAAATCTTTTAAAAGAGGAACAAGAAACAATATGAATTCATCATTTTTTAAAATTTTTGCAAAGCAATAGAGTTAAGTGACTTCTCCAAGGGCACACAACTAGGTAATTATTACATGTCTGAGGTTGGATTTAAACTCAACTCCTCGTGACTCCAGGACTGTTGCTCTATCCACTCCGCCACCTAGCTGCCTAACAAGAAACAATATGGAGAAACAAGTTTATTCCATTGTTTTGAATTGGGACAAACAATCTTCTAGCTAGTCAAAATTATCAACTAGAAAAAAGTCAAAGGAAAAATTTCTGATATCATTAATCTAATTATTTTTCTCTTGTTGAATTATGACTGGAAATTTGTACTTACTTGAAAATGCTAGGATAATTCTTTTAAAATCATCAAGTTCTTAGCCTCAGAACTGCAAAAATATTTATCTTAAATTCAGACTGTTATTGCCTACTGAGAGGTTGAGTGTTATTCAAGTTACAAACTATATAATATATATATATATATATATATATAATATTATATCATTTTAAAAATATAATAAAGTTGGCGGCATTTTTATAGCATATGAATGTGTACAAACCTAATAAAAAGGTTCAAGATGATAGACTAATGGTAGGAACTCAATCTTTTCCCAATTCTTCTACAACTTTAAAAGAATATCTCAAAAAGAATTGTGGACTAGCAGAATCAACAAAAGGATAGGACAAAACATTTTTTTCTGATCTAAGACAGCAGAGAATATCTAACATCTGTCTCACACAGGCTATATCACAGTCAGTCAGAACCAGAACTTGGGGAAAACTCAATCAGTAGTGATAGGTTTCAGAACTCTTAATCAGCTGATAGTAAATACAGTTAGACAATTAGTCAAGAGGAGATTATGAAAGATCCTTTGGTGGAATTGAGAGAATTAGTAAATTATGCTGCCCAAACACTGTTCAGGGCCACAGTCCCAAGCTGAGAAATAACACTAGTAGGAACAGAAATACTAAGCAAATTACTAGAGCAGAAAAGAGGTCCTGTGGTTGACCATAGACAAGAACTCATGTTAACAGATCAGTCAATCCAGTTCTCCTTAGAAAATACCAACCTGGAACAAATGGAAATATACAAATTTCCAGAACTAGCCCCTGAAAAGCCTGAAACAAGGGACAGTGTCCCCTTTAGCCATGGAGCAAAACCCAAATTAAACATGAAGTGAAAAATTTCAGAAATAGGCTATAAAAGTAAGCAAACCACTAAAAAAGGAATCTGACTGAAAATTTACAAACACATAAGACAACAATGCCAAAACATCTACTCCTAAGACTCTGTATAAGAAAATGAAATCCTAATATGAGTAAGTTCACATGAGCCTGTATGAGAACATATCCTTCCCCATGTCCTATGTGATTCCTTGGAACATAAACAATACTGAAAAGAACTGGCTATTCTCACAGTGCTGACCTTAGTTATGTTATCTCTTGTGGCCCCATATGACATCTTCCTAACAACAGAACACTTACTGACTTCCTATGTTCATGATAAGAACTCTGGGATCCTTTCCAATTGAATTTGGCAACAAGCCTTTGTTTTCCCCTAATAAATATCCTAAGACTACAATCATTCGTTATGAATATGAAGAAGAAGAAGAAGGAAAAGAAGCAGAAAAAAAAAGAGAATCTCATGCATGGAGATTGTCTGCCTGTGGCTCTCCCATTCAGTTCTCATGGCTGTTGAATCAGAATTCTCCAACCTAGACGATTAAGAGTTGGTGCTCCCCTGTATTGGTGATGTTTTCTTTATCTTTCTCTTCCACTTTTGTTATAGTATTAATAATCCTTTCTCATATATATATATATATATATATATATATATACATATATATTATTTTCTGTATAGAGTATTATTGTAAACAATCTATTCCTTGCATTATTAAAATACTTTTATTTTCAACTGCCTGAGAGTGTCATTTACAGGAAGGAATCCTAACCTCATTAAAATCACAATACATTAAATTGGCATCATGAACAGGATTTGTTGTGTAAATGCCTCTATTTAGGAAAACAGCAAAGATCCACTTCCCTTTTGAAGTACCAGGATAGGAAGACCCTCCATTTTCCTCTTTAGCAAAAGTTTGAGCTCAAAACACAGGCTCATGTGAAGACTGGGGAAGCTGCTTTAGTGATGGAAAGCCTCCCCAACTTCCTGAGTGCTTAAGTAAAATTACCATAGAAAAGGGAAAGGAAATGAATGGTATTTGCAGAAGGGGACTGGCTCTTTTAACCACCTATAGGAAGGTATGTCAAGCTTTGGATAAGAAAGTGGGAGATTAAGGAAAAGTTTCTACCTTGAATGTGGAACCTACTGCTCTGCCCCCCTTCCCCCCCTCCCTCCTTGTATCCCTCATTAGAACATTTTAAAGGAGAATAGTAGATAAGGACCAAACCCCAGTAAAGGAGATCAGACATTGGAACTATCGGTCTCTCATAAGATTAAGTATAAATTGGAAAAATAGATATACAACTGTAACTAAAGTTTGTTTGCTTCTTTGTTTTGTTTTCTTTTGAAATTAGGGCAAGACCTCTTTGATGGATGGAAATTCTACTATATTTAGAAATGGAATATCTGTTAAAATTACAGGCTTGGGAGAAAATGAAATTTAGGAAAAACAAGATAAAGTAATGATGAAGTTAGGTCAATTACCCAAAAAAGGTGTACTCAGTGATGATTGTTCCCTTTCTCCCAGAGTACATATTAGTACATTTTAAGGGGCATGACTCTCAATTTACCTGATGAGAAATTATTCTTGAAAAACTACAAAGACCATTACAATCTGTAAAATTTTAAGTATACAATGGAATTAGGGACATCTGGGAAAGTGGAGGGAAATTTTGTGACTTGGAAATATGCATATGTATATGAATGAAAATAATTAAATAATTTAATTAATAATTTTAACAAAAACAATTTATTATATTAAAAATAAAACAAAATTTTACAAAGATTAAAATTGGAGAGAGAAATCAGACACATGCAAGAATATCTTGAAAAGTAATAGTAAACAGATTGACTAAAAGAGGAAGAAAAATACTGAAGATAAAAGCACCTTGATTTTCTTAGTGGAGCTGAAATGGTGGAGAGATGCTAAGCAATTCCCTGAACTTTTTCCCAGTTTCCCTCCAAAACATCCTTAAATGAAGCCTCTAAAAACACTGTGTTTTTGTGGGATCTGTCACTCCACAGTGTTTTTTAGAGGCATAATTTAAAGTTTCAAACTTTCCTGATTAAAAAAAAACAGATGAGAAGAGGAATTATGAACTTCTAATACAATATAAAAATTTAAAAACCAAAATAAAGTTCCTCCAGCAACCTTAACCACCATAAAAACTCATTTTATTTCTGTTTCAATCCAGGTTTTATGGAAAATAATATGTAAAATCCATTAAAACAGAATATCCCAAACTTTAATAAAAAAATAACACCTTAAAACCAAGATAGACCAAATGATAATAGACTAAATAATAGACTAAAAAAGCCACAGGAAAAAACTCCTTAAAAAGCACTATTGGTTAAATTGAAATGACAGTTTAATAGTTCCCTTGAGAAAAGAATTCCTTACACATTAGTATTGGATAAGGGAAAGTTAATGATTCCATATCTCATCAAGAAATAATACAAGAAAATCAAAATTTTGGAAAAAATAGAAGAAAGTTTGAAAATCTACCTAGAAAAAACACACCTAAAAATGAGATTGAGGTAATATAACTTAAACATTATTGAACTACTTGAAAGTCATAATAAAAAATAATCTAGTGATACTATATCAAGAAATTGGGGGGGGGGGCGCGGAGCCAAGATGGTAACAAGAAAGGATCAAGTCTTAGGCACTCTTTGATAAAACTCATAAACTAAGGACTCTAACTAAACTTTCGAGCTACTGAACACACAAAGGGACCCAGAGAGGCAGTTCTCCTACTCAAGGTAACCTTGAAAAGAGCAGAAAAGCTCTGCTCCCGGGGTCGGGGGGCGGCCCGCCAGAGGGGTGGCCCGTCAGAATGAAAGAACTTGGAGGCAGCCCCAGGAGCTCAAGCTCACAGCACCTAGGGAGTCTCCTGAGTTACACCCCGGGGAGCATCAGGCACAAAGTGGGGGACCAGCGGGGGACCTCTGCTAGAGTAAGCACATGGAGCCCAGGCCACAGGGCACAGGGAGCAGCATCTTCTTTCCAAAGCCCAGATTTGGAAACAGAAGCAGTCAGAGCTGGTGAGCAGGAGCCCCCAGGGCATGAGCCCATGATGATGAGGGAGGGGAGTGGAGAGAGACTGCCGAGCCCTGTCCTCTTCCCCTGGAACAGGACTCTGGGTCTCTGACCCCATTCAGAACCTGATTACAGTCTAGGTCCCCCCACAGAACAGCAGGGCCCCCTCCACCTCAGCCCCATGGAAAAAAGGGGCACATATGGTCATTCACAGACCAGGAGGGAGGACAAAGCCTCACACACTGAGACCCTTGTGGAAGTGTCCCCAAAACTCAGAAAGCACCCCAAAACCAGGCCCAGGCTGGGAAAATGAGCAAGCAGAGAAATAAGAGGAACACCATTGAGAAATATTTTGCAAATGAACCCAAAAAGGATCAAAATACTCTGTCTGAAGATGAGGAAGCACAAGCTCCTGCATCTAAAGACTCCAAGAAAAACAGACATTGGGCTCAGGCTATGACAGAGCTCAAAAAAGACTTTGAAAATCAAATGAGGGAGTTGGAAGAAAAACTGGTAAAAGAAAGGAGAAAGATCCAGGAAAAAAACATGAAAATGAAGTCAGCAGCTTAGTCAAGGAAATCCAAAAAAATGCTGAAGAAAATAGCATGCTAAAAACCAGCATAGGTCAAATGGATAAAACAGTTCAAAAAGTTATTGAGGAGAAGTAGGCTTTAAAAATCAAAATTGGCAAGATAGAAAAAGAAATAAGAAAACTCTCTGAGGAAAACAAATCCTTCAGACAAATAACAGAATTCAGGGAGATTGATGAATTTACCAGAAAACAGGAAACAATACTTCAAAACCAAAAAAATGAAAAATTAGAAGCAAATGTGAAATATCTCATTGAAAAAACAACTGATATGGAAAACAGACTTAGAAAAGATAACTTAAAAATTATTGGAATACCTGAAAGTCATGATCAGGAAAAGAGCCTTGACATCATTTTCAAAGAATTACTGCAGGAAAATTGCCCTGATATTCTAGAAGCAGAGGGCAAAATAGAAATGGAGAGAATCCACCGATCCCCCTGAGAAAGAGATCCCAAAAAACCAACCCCTAGGAATATTATAGCCAAGTTCCAGAACTCCCAAGTCAAAGAGAAAATATTACAAGCAGCCCGAAGGACACAATTCAAATATTGTTAAGCTGTAGTCAGGATCACACAGGACTTAGCAGCAACTACATTGGAAGTTCGTATGGCTTGGAATATAATATACCAGAAGGCAAAAGAGCTTAGAATGCAGCCAAGAATGAACTACCCAGCAAGGCTGAATGTCCTCTTCTAGGGAAAAAGATGGACTTTCAATGAACCAGGGGAATTTCAAATGTTCCTTTTGGAATGGCCAGACCTCAGCAGAAGGTTTGATTTTCAGATACAGGACTCAGGTGAAACATAGAGAGTGGAGGAAAAGGGGAAAATATGAGGCACTTAATGATGATGAACTACATGTATTCCTGCATAGAAAAATGACACTGATAATACTCATATGAACCTTCTCAGTTGATAGATCAGGTAGAGGGAGCTTTTATAGTTGAAGCACAGGAGAAAGTTGAATTTGAAGATAAAATATGGTATAAAAATGGAGTCAATAAAAAAAGGGAAATGTAATGGGAGAAAGAAAAAGGAGAGGGAGAATATATTTCATATAATAAGATTTTTCTTTACTACAATGAGCTATTGCAATGATATGGAAGTGAGAGTCAAGGGCGAATGAGGGAACCTTTGCTCTCATCAGAGCTGGCTAGGAGAGGAAACAGCACATATACTCAATGGGGTATAGACATCTGGAGTAAGAAGGAGGGGGAAGCAGGGGGAAGGGGTGGGGATGTGAGTGATGCAGGAGAGGATGTACCATGGGGGGAGAGTGGTCAGATATAACACATTTTCTTTTTACTTCTTGCAAAGGGACAGGGATTGGAAGGCCTGTCCAGGACCATAAGGCCAGGTGGATGCTAGGCCTAAGAGGTGGTATGGGGGCTCAGGGCCGCTTGACCCCAGGACCAGGGATCTGTCTGCTTTGCCACTCAGCTACCCTACAGTAGAGTCAGAGTGAAAGGAGAGAGAGAATATAGTACATGGTAGTGGAGAAATACAAAAGGAGGGAGTTGCGATCAGCAATGGCTACGTTGGAAAAATATGTAAGTAACTTTTGCAATGGATTTACCATAAAGAATGTGATCCACCCATGACAGAGTTGTTGGTGTTGGAACAAAACTGAAGCACATTTTTAAATTATTATTATTTGGGGGAGGGTGCAGGGCAAATGGGGCTGGGTGGCCTGCCTGGAGATGCCTAGCAGGGGGATCATTGACGGTCTGAGGCTGGATTTGGACCTCTGTGCTCCTGGCTCAAGGGCCAGTGTTCTGTCTGCCACCCAGACACCCCTACTATTATTACTATTTTATTTTATTTTGGGTCTTTTTTTTTCTTCTTTTTAGTTTTTGCAGGGCAGTGGGGATCGGGGGCTTGCATGTCACACGGCTGGGTGATTGTTCCATCTATGGGGCTGGATATGGGCTCAAGTGCTTGTGGCTCCAGGGCTGGTACTTCATCCATTGCACAGCCTGTCCATACCTACAATTATTACTATCTTTTTTAATTTTAATTTTTTTCTCTCTCCTTTATTTCTCAAGCAAGTCTATATTTATGGGGGAGGGGATATTTCATTTACTCTTAAACAAGAATATTTTATTAATGTAAAAAAGAAACAAATAAAAAAAAGAAAAGAAAAGATAAAGAAAAAAAAAGAAATTATGGGACTCTATCCCCATATCTTAGAACCAGAGAATAAAACAGAAATTGAAAAAAAAAATTTGATCAATTTCTTAAAAAAATCTCTAAATGAAAATTCTCAGGAATGTTATGGTCAAATTTCACAGATCTTGGGTAAAGAAGAAATACAGAAAGCATCCAGAAGGAAACAATTCAAACATTGTGTAGCTCAATAACAAATTTAGTAGTGTCTTATAAGAAATGACTTCGTAAATTTGATGTATAACAAAGATAATAATAGATCAAATGAATACTTTGATTACAGTAACATTGAACACTTGGTTTTGCAAAAGCAATATTTGATTTTCCCCTAGAATTTAGAAAACAAAATTTTGTTTTGCTTTATGTATGTGTTTCAAAACTAGCATTTTATTCTTGATTCAATGAAAGCACATTGCAAAAATATTCAATCTTATTGATATAAATCACAAAATTTAGGAAAAATCCCAATTTAGAAGCACACAAGTTACAGTAAATTCTCCATGAAAGGATCAGATGGCTTGCAAAATTATATTCTGGAAAAGAAAAGAGTAAAGATTAGAATTAAAAAAATGAGCAATATTGTGGGTTGATCAACTTTGGATACAGTCTTTTAGAGTGTAGGTGATCAATAAATATTTGATGAGTAAATGAGTAACAAATGAATTATTTATATAAAATTATAGCAAAAATCCTGAATAATATCAAAGTTTGGGGCACCAATGGCATTAGGAAAAAATAAGATAAGAATCTATTGCAAACAGTTTGTCACCCCTGAGATTTGAAATTCTCCAAAACTATCTCTATGTCATATTTATTTTCTTTATGTAAATATCATCTGAGAAAAATGTGGCTGATCTAAACAAATGTCAAAACCTGTGCTAGGTATATAAATCAAAGTATGAAGTATTGAATGTGGAGACTGGAGTTGGCTGTTCAATTTTAAAGAGCGGAGCACTATATTTCTACTATGTAATAAATGAAGCTATACATGGAATTCTTATTATTTTTCTACTTCTAAAGAAGAGATCCTAGGAGAAGCATGAAGAACACTCTCTTACATATCATTCCTCTATAAGAAAACACATTGTTCACATTGTTAGTTCTTATGTTTTAATTATAGCTGATATTTGGGAAAATACTTTAAAGACCTGGAATTCCTTTTTTTCTTCTAAAATTTCGTTTGTCATGTTTGGTATTCTTTTATTTTTATTTTTTAAACTTATTAATTTCATTTTCATCCATGGGTAAATGCATATTTCCAAGTAAAAAAATTTCCTTCCATCCTCCCTTCCCACCCCCCTTTCCCTCATCAGGGAAGATTCAGGTTAACATTTTACATTCATACTTCATTAAACATGATTACAAATTTGTAATTTTGGGCATGAGGAACTATGATTAAGGGAAAGAGATTCATAAGAGATAATTTTATAAAGCGTTTATCAGATTTGGAAGAGTTTTTTTTTTGTTTGTTTTGTTTTGTTTTGTTTTTCTTTCTCTGGTTAGGGATAATATATAGCTCTCTGGACTGCTGAAAGGAGCGTATACTTTTATAATGTCTGTGAAATGTATTAACGTTCCTGAAAAAATTCCCATACTGAAAAGTTGAGCTGTGTTAAGCTAAATTAAAAGTGACAGTTTTCTTAAAAATATTTCGAATGCTAAAGATTTTTAAAATAAA
Organism: Macrotis lagotis; assembly: GCF_037893015.1. Taxonomy (NCBI): domain Eukaryota; kingdom Metazoa; phylum Chordata; class Mammalia; order Peramelemorphia; family Peramelidae; genus Macrotis; species Macrotis lagotis. The sequence goes on from NC_133666.1 coordinate 433,249,198, forward strand.
CTGATAAGCTATCAGCAATAGAATTCACTATAATTCTGTAAAACAACCATATTTATGTTTTACCCCAGTACCTGTTTTTCTATTTACTATTATAAAATCAAAATTTTACCTTAATTCACATTCAAGTGCTGCCACTTAGTAGTTGTGTGACTATGGAAAGGCTATTTATGTTTCTGAATTTTTTTATGTGAAGTTTTAAAGAGAGATATAAGCACAATCACCCTGACAAAGCAACTTAGAAAGTAATTTGTGAAACTTAAAATAAAGTTACATAAGACATGCTATTAAAATTCCTCTTATAGTGTCTAATTCAGCTTATTCATTATGATGTGATGGTTACTATGAATATAGCTTCAGTAGAATATAATCAAGAAATATTTTAAATATTTGGCCCTTAGTTCAATATATTTCTGTAAACCAACTTTAGGATTTTAAGAGAAGCTCATCTTCAGAATTTAGTCACAAAATATTTTTTTAACTGAATGAACATATGGAAGTTATGAATTATTTGATGAAGTAGTTGTGTTTTGCTTCATGGGAGAGAGCAGCTAAATAGATAAAGTCTTGAAGTATTATTATTGATAATGTTACTATTAGTCTTCTTATTTGCATTACTTTGTTTTTATTTAGATAATTATTTTTCTCTTCAGTGCCATTTATCTAGTTATGTGAGAATATTTCTTAATAAGTTAGTTAAATTTTCTAGACTAGATCTCAGCACAGATGAATATTTATCATGCAACTTATAATATGTATTTTTGATAGTTGATTCACAGATGACTCACAGAGTGAAATTTTCTTAACATAAATTAAAGCAATCATCATAAAGGTTGTAGAGTATAAGTTATAATCAAAGAAATGTATGAATGAAAAATATTTTTTCTATTTGGTGAAAGTGAGCATTGATTTCTATTCTTAATGTGCTATATTTAATACCTCTAATAAGCAAATACATTATAAATTTATAAAAGTCCCAATTCAAGAAGGTAATAGAATTTTTGTGCTATGTAAATAGTTGTGAAGAGAAAACAAAGTATTATTCTAAACTTATGGGAAGATATGGACAATGATCACTTAATGGAAAGGTTAGGTATGTACTGATTACACTTGTGTTTTTCAATATATTATACACACACACACACACATATATATATAATGTATATTATGTATGATGATTTGATCCTGAAATACATATATATACATCCATCTACATAGATCTAAGTATATATGTATATCTAAGTATATATATGTATATACATCCAGGTAGGTATTTTCTCTATCAATTTCAATCAGTATTATCTTTTTCACTAATAGCCTAAAAGAGTTATCTGACATGCTAAACGTTTAAGTGACTTGCTTAGGATCAAACATCAAAGATATATCATAGACTGGCAATATAGATTATCCAGATAAAGAAAAAAGAATTCAACCACAGCTTGACATACCTCCTATGATTTAGGGCAGAGAATATAAAAACAAGTTCGAAGAAATAATTAATATGATCCTATGAAAAAATTATTCAGAGAAAGTTAATCCAAGGCTAATTCATACGAGTGAAATTCTGGCACACAAAATAATGATTTTTATATTGAAGATAAAGTGGAGTCAGAAAGCTCATCAAGAAATTTAGAATTTAATTGTATATAGTATGGAATCAAGAAGATGTAATATATTTTTTTTTAAATAGCATGGAAGGGGTGACTAGGTGACGCAGTGGATAGAGCACTGATGGTGTCAAGAGTACCTGAGTTCAAATCTGGCCTCAGGCACTTAATAAATACCTAGCTATGTGGCCTTGGGAAATCCACTTAACCCTATTGCCTTGAATACAGAGCTAGTAGTGGTATTGGCAGGACAAACCAGTGTGCATAGTTTTATAGTCCTATGGACATAATTCCAATTATTATGATTAAATCAGTTCACAACTACACCAATGTGTAGTGTTTTACTTTCTCAGTTTTCTCATATCTTTTTCAACATTTGTTATTTTTCTTTACTATCCTATTAGCCAATTTGATAGTCTTGTGCTGGCAACTCAGAATTGTGTTAATTGGCATTTTTCCCAATCAGTAATTATTTGGAGCCTTTTTTATTCATTTACTGTTAGATCATTTTTTATCATCATTTTTTTTTCTGAAAAGTGATTGCTCATACAGTTTGATTATTTATCAATTGGAGAATCATTCCATTTTCTTTCATAAATTTGATTCAGTTGTCTATGTCTTTGAGAAAGGAGGTCTTTTTCAGAGAAGCATGCTTCAGTTTGTTTAGTAATTCTATCAACCTCCTTATTTCTCCTTTTCAGTTTTATTCTTTACTACCCTTTTCTTTTATCAGCACCCCACCTTCTCTTATCTGCTTTCCCTCCTATTTTATGTAGGCTCAGAAAGATTTAAATATCCAACATTATTCCTTCTTTGAGCCACTTCTGAAGAAAATCCCAGGCATATTCCCTAGCTTCTCCATTTCCTGTTAAAAGATTTTTCATTTATTCATTTCAACTGTCTTTTTTTTATTTCTCCAATCTAACCCTTAATATTATTTTTACAGGATAAGCAAAGCCAAGGTTTCTATTTCGTCTGGGGAGATTGATCTAAGTCAGTCAAACTGTCACCTTGCTACCACACCTCCATCCCCTAATCCTCTATTTTTTCAAATTTATTTTCATCCCTATGCACATGCATATTTTTAAGTTACCAAATTTACTTCCACCCTCACTTCCCACCCCCTTCCCTCAGCTGCAAACAATCAGGTTAGCATTCTACATACATAATTTGATAAACATATTTACAGATTAGTTATTTTTGGCATAAGGAGTTAGGGTTAAGGGAAAGAGATACATAAGAGATAATTTTTATAAAATGTTCATCAGATTCTGAAGGATTGCTTTCTTTGTATGTTTTGTTTTGTTTTATTTTTCTACCTGAAAATGGGGATAACATATTCTATAGTTGGTCTAATGCAGGTGCCCTAGCTCTCTGACCTACTGATAAGAACTATTTCCATCAATGTTCATCACCTAATGGTGTTGTTGATGTGTATATTGTTCTCTTGGCTCTACTTCTGAAGATAGTGACCTAAACCTAGATTGACATAGATGGATAGAGAGAGAGAGAGAGAGAGAGAGAGAGAGAGAGAGAGAGAGAGAGATGATAGGTTGATGAATAGATGCAAAGATTTTACAATTTAGCTTGGGTTAAGTCTTCATCAGGTATCAGAGATTAATTAATTCTCTATACAAAGGAGTTTTGAAGCTAGATCAGGAATTTGTTTTGACATCTTCACCTATTACTGGCATCTTGATTAGCATATCAAATTGTTCATTAAGTATCTATAGTGACACTGTTTTTTATGAATTTATAAAAATGGGGGCCAAGTGGTGATGCAAAACAAGGGAAGTACCAAAAATGTTCCCAAAATGACTTTAAATATGGTCTCTAATCAAATCCTTAAAGTGACAGAACACAAAAAAAGAGACAATTTCTCAACTCAAAATATCATAAAAGAACTTCATAAAAGGTCTGTCCTACCTGAGTAAATGGGCAGCAGTACAACAGGCCAGAAGTGGGACTCCAAATTTCAGCTAAAAAGGCAAAATTCAAGCCTTAAAATGCTCAGACAGTGATAGAATGCCTTAAGTCAGGGAACAAACTAGAGGTCATATATTTCTTGATTTTGTGTGTGTATGTGTATGTGTGTTTTTCTATGTTACACATGATTGTCACAATAGGACTTTACCTACAGAACAAATTTTTCTTGATACATATTATTTAATTGATGAGTTGTATTTCTTGGTTGTACATCTGGTTGCTTTTCTAGCTTTTGTCCTCTCAGGTTTTTAGATCAATTAATCATATATATATATATATATATATATATATATATATATATATATATGCACATATTTTTAAACATTTATTTAATGAATTCTTTGTACATTGTGAAATCTATGTGGGATTCTGTTTAGCCTTTAAAATTCAGTTTAAACCATTTCCCCACTTGTCACCAAGTCCAGGAGGTTTTCCTTCATTGCTGATCTGTTAATTCTACTTAATAGATGGAATGTATAGATATATTAATTTATTAAATGTAGAAGAAACAGGGTTGAATAGGAGGATGGGAGTGTTCTTAGGTAAAGGTCTTAAAATTGGAATCACCATACTTTGCCTTTTAAAATAGATCTGTTTGTAGAATTGATTTTTCCTGTAGAAGGCAACCTGATATTGAGCAAATGCAAGAGGCACTATTATCAATTTAATAAATAAAAGTTTGACATTCCTGGAAAAGAAATTTGTTTTCTTTGCATTTAGCTGGGTTAGATCTGTCATTTAGGAACAATTGCTCTGTCTATATGAAGAGTTTATATTTAAGATGCAATAGAAGAAATATTATGCATATAAATGTAATTTAATTAAAGAAAATAAATGATATATTAACTAGGTTTAGGTATGCATGATGTCACTTCATACTTAGTCCAATTGCCATTTTATAGATATTGAGACAAGTTAAGTGATTTAGCCAAGGTCAAAGAAAAAGCAAGTGGTAGAATCCAGAAGCCAGGTCTTCTGAATCCACTTTGAACCACACCGACACACACCCACACACAATATGCATGTACTTATGCATGTGTTCATACATATATATGTACACACATGCACGTGCATATATAAATAGGCATATCAGTATTTTTGGCATGTACATATGTGCCTAAGCAAAATATATCTATGTATATTTACATATACATCAAGGTTAACTATAAATGTCCATATATATGCAAATAGTGCATGCTTAGAATACAAATATTCATATGAACATAAATATCTGTCTTATTTAAACTTAACTCATAGCTAACAAATAAATGCAAACATTTCAATAGAAATAAAAAGAAGTATTACACAAGAATATAAGAACCTATGTTCTGATCAATACGAGATTTAGAACAAATATTGAATTTGACTAATTACTTGAATCAATTTCTGAACTTAAAAAAAATAAGTTTTAACATTTCTTTCCAAGTAGTTTTTAAATTTTTTTTATCTTTTTCTTTCCTTTTTATCCCTTTTCATTTTTTCATGTTTTCATTCATTTCTTCCTTTCTTCTTTCTTTTTTCATTACATATCAATAGTTAGTGACTCACCACACAACACATAGATAAATATTCAAGCAAAATAAATGCTTATATCTAGATAGGAACTAGATGTGAACAGAGTAGGAGTCCAGGGCTAGAATTATACCTATTCCATCGCTTAAAAGTTGCCATTCTTGGGAAATGTTTTATGTTTGAATGTAACTTTTGAACACTGAATCTTAATTAAGAAAACAGGTCCCAAGATGTATATCTACTGAACCTCCTTCTCACCAAATGCCAGTAACTTTAAGAACACACTTAAAATAGGCACACTTAACCAAGTCAATAGCAAAGCAGATTTGAGAGAAAGTACCTAGAAGAGAACATATACAAGACAAGCCAGATGTTTTCCCATTGGGAGCAATGTGAGAGAGGGAAAGAGAAAGACTGACGGTCAGACAGAGAGATGGAGAGAACTTAAGAAAAACTTCATCTTTTTCCAAATCTTGATAGTGATAAGAGGTTAATAACTGTCTCTAGAACTCCTGACCAATGAAATCACATCTGTTGTTAATCAATCAGAAATTACTCAGGAGAATGCCTAAGAACAGCAAAATAATTTTGAATTATTACTTTAATTTCCTCATCATTGGTGGTGAGTTCACCTTTTTTCATTTATGATACTAGCAATTTGTTTTTCTTCTTTCTTGTTTTCAATCCAATTGATCAGAGGTTTATCAATTTTATTGGCTTTTTCATAAAACCAACTTTTGGTTTCATTTATCATTTCAATAGTTTTCTGCTTTTGATTTTTTTAATTTCTCCTTTAATATTTAGAATTTTTAATTTGGTATTTAATTAGGGATTTCAAATTAGTTCTTTCTCTATTTTTAGTTGCATATTTAGTTCATTGATTTCCTCTTTCTCAAATTTATTCATGTAAGGATTTCAAGATATAGTATATCCCCTGACAGCCATTTGGAGTGAATCCCATAGGTTTTGGTATGTTTTTACATTATTTTAATTATCTAGAATAAAATGATTAATTCTTTCTATAATTTGTTTTTTGGTCCATTCATTCATTCTTTAAAATGAGGTTATTCAGTTTCCAATTGGTTCTGGGTCTATATATCCTTGGCCCAGTATTGCATATGACTTTTATTGCATTGTAATCTGAGAAAGATGTATTCACTATTTCTGCCTTTCTGGAGTTGAGTAGGTTTTTATGTCCTGGTATATGGTCAAGTTTCGTATAGGTGCCATGTTCTGCAGAGAAAAAAAGTATATTAATTTATCCCCAATCAATTTCCTCCATAAGTCTACCATATCTAGTTTTTCTAACAATCTATTTACCTCCTTAACATCATTCTTGTTTATTTTATGATTTGATTTATCTAGACCTGAGAGCAGGAGGTTGAGGTCTCCTACTAGTAGAGTTTTGCTGGCCATGTCTCACTATGGTTATTTCAGTTTCCCCTCTAAAAATTTGGACGCTGTCCCATTGGGGGCATATATAATTCAGTATTGAAATAACTTATGTCTATGGTACCTTTTAGGAGGATATAGTTTCCTTCCTTATCTCTTTTAATGCTATCTATTTTTGCAGTTGCTTTGTCTGAGGTAAGGATTGCTACCCCTGCTTTTTTCACTTCCGATGAAGCAAATTATATTTTGTGCCAACTTTTTACCTTTACTCTATTATGTATCTCTCTGCTTCAAATGAATTTCTTGTAAGCAGCATATTATAGGATTCTGGTTTTTCATCCACTTTGCTATTCTCTTACATTTTAAGGGAGAGTTCATCCCATTCACATTCAAAGTTATAATTACAAATTCTTTATTGTCCTCCATGCTATCTTCCCTCTGTTTTTATTTTCCCCTTTTCCCTCACTTTATCCATATTCCTCAGTATTTTCTTTCTGAATACCACCTCCTTCAGCATGTTTGCCCTCCTATATCTATCCCTCCCCTTTCTTTCCCCTTTCCCTTTTTCCCTTTTCCCTTCCCTTCCCTTCCTTTCCTTTCCTTTTGTTTGTTCCCCTTTTTTCTCTTTCCCTCCATTTCTCTGTCCCCCCTCCCCTTTTCCCCTGTTAATACATGACAGGTTAGATGATTTTTAAGTTAACTGAGTATGTGCATAAATTGACTTTAAGCCAAGTCTGATGAGAAGAAGTTTCAGATATTTCTTATTTCCTCCCTTCATCCTCTCTGTTACCAAAGGTATTTTTTACCTCTTAGTGTAATGAGATTTACCCCATTCAATCCCCTCCCTCCTCCTGTCTCCTTCCTGTCCCCCCTTTCAAGGAGGTAGTGTTTTTAAATCACTCTGAGTCATAGAAAATTCTGAGTATCCATCACTTCTAGCTAATTACATTCTATCTAATACAGTTAAAATTCTTGAGATTTATTAAGAGTCTTTCTCCCAAGCAAGGTTGTAGCCAGTTTTATCCCATTGGATAGCAGTGTCATGGATAAAGTCATGAGTGTCCATCACTTCTGGGTAGTTATATTCTCTTTGTTAGAGTTACAGTTCTCAAGAGTCATGAGAAACTTTTTCCCAAGCTGGGATGTAGCCAGTTTCAACTTATTACTAGCAGTTTTTTTTTCTTTATTTACCCCCTTTTTGTTACCTTTTTTTTACCTTTTCATGTGTCTCTTGACCCTCCTGTTTGATGTCTAAATTTTCTATTTAGCTCTGTTCTTTTCATCAGGAATTTTTGGAATTCTTCCATTTCATTAAATGTCCATTTTTCCCCTGAAAAATAAGGTTCAGCTTTGTGGGATAGTGGAGTCTTGACTGCATTCCAAGCTCCCTTGCTCTTCAGAATAGCTCATTCCAGGCCCTTCGATCCTTTAATGTTGATGCAGTCAGGTCTTCGTAATCCTTACTGTGGCTCCTTGGTATTTAATTTGTTTCTTTCTGGCTGCTTCTAGGATTTTCTCTTTTATCTGATAGTTCTGGAATTTGGTCACATCATTCTCTCTCTTCTGCACTGGAACTCTCTCCCCGAGCCCTGCTGGGGAGCTCCAGAGAGTCAGCACAAACACCAATGTTCCCTAGTTGACCCAAGCCCTTGTGGTGGACCAGGCTCTAGCCCCACTCATCAAGCAGGTATGGCTCTTGGGCCCTCAGGCTCCCAGGTATCCCTCTGCTAATCAGGCTGGTCCATGACTGATCTGCCCTCTTTGCCCAGACTCACCCAGGGCTGTGGAAGAAAAATCCTGAGGTAGATGTTCTTTCTCCTGGCTTTTCTTTCTGGGTTTTATTGATCAGATTTGCGTTAAGAGGTTTGTTTCATATCATAGATGGGGAAAGATTAGGAGACTTTAGAACTGTGGCTGTCTCCTCTCTGCCATCTTGGCTGAAGTCTGCAATTTTCTTTAAAACATTTATTCAAGCCTCTAAACAAATCCTGGAGTAAAAGAACCCACAAAAAAATGATTGAAAGGAATGTTCAAGTTAAGATAGCTTACATGGATTTCAAGAAATGTCTGTCTCATTTGAGCAGGAGAGTGCAGCCCAACAAAGTTTGTGTCTGCGAAAGCCAGTAGGAGACTAGAAGCCAAAGCAAAGACAAAAGCTCCCTGATCCTGGTTCATTAGGCCAGGGGCACAGTAGGCCATCTAAGAATACTTCAGCTCGTCCCTGGACCTTAGCATTCATCATGAGCCCCGGGAGAAAAGCTCAACTTTAAATATCATGAAATGGGCAAAAAATCAGCTAAAAACCAGAAAAGATACTTGATGATGGAAAGTTATTAAGGCAACAGGGAAGATCAAAATACAAATTCAGAAGGACAGCAATGTCAAAATGCTTACCTCCAGAACTTTACAAAACAATAAGATTTTGTCTTCCTGGAAGTATTCATGAAGAATAAATAAGAGAAAGAAGAAAAAATTAGGGAAAGAAATGAGAATTATACAAGACAGATCCAAGAGTTTAGAAAAGAAAGACAAATATTGACAGTAAAACAATTCTTTAAAAAATGCAATTGGCCAAATAGATAGAAAATCCACTAAAGAACAGTAGAGAAAAAGCAAAGCAGGTCACAGAGATTATTGCTTGTCCTGTTCTGGGCATCCTAAAGAAAAGGAAGAATGAAAAATTGGCATTGCAGGGGAAGAAAAGAGAAGAATATGCACTTATCTTATATAGAAAGAATGTGTATATTGAAGTCTATATAAATATGAATCAGTGGGGCAGAATACCAAAGAAAGAATCACTTAAACTTCAATCTCATTAGAACTGATATTAGGATGACAGAGTACATACATATATGTATGTAGACATATATATATATATATATATATATATATACACACACGTGCAAAATAACTTTCATGCCATATATGTGGTCATGATGCCTAGAACAGCAAGAGTAAAAACAGAGAAAGTGTTAAAAATGTTTATTGAACTTGCATTGAATTGATGGTTTATAGAATGAAAATACTTTGAAGAGTGTAAAGTAAATGATTAAAGATTCAACAAAATGGTTCAATGAGTAGAAGCCTGGACTTGTAAAGTTAAATATCTGAGTTCAAATCTGGCCTCAGATATTTATAATCAGTGTGACCAGGTCAAATAACAATTCTCTATCTCAGTGCAGGGAGGAAGAAATGGCAAATCATTGCAGTATATTTGCCAAAAATATGCCATGAACAATATAATACATGGGGTCAGAAAGAGTCAGATCCTATTAAATTACTGAACAACAGCAACAAGTAAATGATTATTTTAAGGAAAATGAGCAAAACACACGAAAACACGAGATGAGAAACAAAGAGAAATGACTCATTTTGATCTACGGAATGACTATTGTCCTTCAGAAACTATAGGCTTTAGGAAACACTAACTTGTATGTTTACAGGTAATATCAGAATAATAGGGGAGATCTACAAACATTTTGTTTAGGTTATCAGATTAAAATTACTCATTGGTTTAATTTTTCCTCTTTTCAACTGAAGGTGTTAAATAAAAAAAAGAATAAAAATATGATCTGTTGCAATCTGGAGCAATTATTATATAATCTAAAATGATTGAACAAAAATATCAAAGCTTCTCTCAACCCAATGTGAATCTGACTTACAAATTATATTTATGATTTACTGGACCTGACTTCTGGGTGAGTTAATTGATAAACCAATATGGCGAAGCTTTTGGGAAAGGGGAGGGAAAAACTCAGTAAGATGTAAGAGCTAGACCTCAAGGGTTAGTAATATCAATTAAGCACATTAATTTAAGACTCATTATCAGACTGAATTGTGTTTGCAGAGAAATAAACATGATCCATTAAAAGCCTGAACCTGGAGAATATTTTTAACGTCCTATCTTTGTGATTTCTTAGATGTTCAGTAGTTATTGTAGTCAGATTTAGGATCAATTTTCTGAGTTCTGCTTAAGTTAAATAAAATTGGTATTTTCTTCTTTGAAAGAGAATTTTGCAATTTTAACATGATTTCAGAATCCAAGCCAGTTTATTGTTTTCACATTGGATGATAACACAGTGTAAAATAACTTTATTTTTTGGTTTGTAATTGTGTCAAACACAGTCAGGTGCCTGGCATTTAACACACTACAAAGATAGTTACACATAGACATCACTGAATCCTCTAAGATGAAAAGGATCCACAAGTAAGGTTATGTAATCACCTTTCTTGTTATCTTCCTCATTATTTGTCAACTATCCCAGAATAAATAACCAAATTAGCTTTCAGTAAGAATTACCTTTTTAATAAGCCTAAGCTCCACCAAAAATATAGGCAATATGCTCTCTGTCTTCTTTTACTATATCACTCAGAATTCATGATTTTCTTTAAGAAGTGCATTAATATTATAATTCATTTTATTTCATTAACTATTTCATTACATATAAGAAATTTGCCAAGTATTTAAAAATGCTTTTATTTATTTATTCTGAGCATTATTTTTAAATTTTAAGTTCCAAAATATCTTCTTCCCTGTTGCTACTCTTCTCTCTGGGATGAAAAATAAATTGGTTATACATTTTAAATCATTCAAAACACATTTGATACTGACCACATCACAAAACAGACAAAAAACGAATAAAGAAAATGACTGTCCAATTTGCATTCAGTGTTCATCAGTTTTCTCTCTGAAGAGGAATAGAATATCTTCATCATGAAACCTTTGTATCTGGATCAAAATTATGTCAAATAACCAAGTGTTTCACATTTGGTCAACATTACTACATTTCTATTACTCTGCAACATTATCTCTCAGGTCTATTGAATTCTCTTTGAATCAGTTCTTATAGGTATTACCATGTGTTTTTCCTGAAAACATACCCTTATAATTCTGAAGATCATATTATTCCTCCATAAAAAATTATATCCTACAACTTGTTTATAATTCCTCAATATATGAATTTCATCTCAATTTCCAATTCACCATCACAAAATAAAATCATTTATATCTTTGGAGCATAGGCATGTTAGTGGCATTGTTGAGTCAAATGGTATGCAGTTTTAAAGCTTTTTGGTAATAGTTGTGAATTGTTCTCCAAAAGAATTGGATCAGTTCACATTTTTAATTTTCTCCTTTGGCATTTGTCATTTCTGAGAGGTAGGATGTAGTACTTCAGAGGTGTTTCAATTTGCATTTCTCTATTCAATAATGATTTAAAACATTTTATAATGTAACTACCTTTGATTTAGTCTAATTTTTAACAACCTATCTTTTGACCATTTAACACTAGGGAAAATGCTCTTATTTTTTTAAAAAATTGATTCAGTTCTATAATCAGTGCATATCTAATATATATATGCATATATATATATATATATATTACTCCATTCTTTATGGTATGTTTTATTATAATTTAGTTTTACTGATTAGCTCTTTTAATTAGGTCTAATTTTACTTTTGCTTTTTCATGATTTCTATCCTTGCCATTCTTACTTCAGCTGACTTACAGGATTCTGTTTCAGTCTTTTAACTCTGTGTATCTTTCTATTCTTATACTGTCTAATAAATAATATTTTGGTAGATTCCAATTCATAATTAATTCTAATATCTGTTTTTATTTTATGCGTCAGCTCATCCCATTCATATTCACCATTGTGATGACTGTATATTTACTCCTCATTTTCTTTTTATTTCTTTTTCTCTCTCTTTTTATTCTGTCCTTCCTCAGAGGTTATTTTTCTTCTAATCATTATCTCCTTTAATCTCTGCCTCTTTTATCATCATTCCCCCCTTTTTTCTTATTCCTTTTCTCTTCTATTTTCCTTTTAGGCAAGTTTTGGGCACAACTGTATGTGTTTATCTTCTTACCACTCTAAATCAATTCTATAAAGAGTGAGATTAAACATTACCTGCAAATCCTTTTTGTACCTCCGTTGGAAAAGTTCTCCATTATTTGCCTTTTTATATAAGAAAATTTTCCTCATGCTACTTTACCTTTCTACCTTCTTCTAGAGTATCTCTCTTTCTCAACCTATCATATTTTCCTTTAGGAGATTATTTTAACATAATTGCTTACACCAATGCCCTGGGGTCTATGCAAACTCCCTTTAAATGCCTTAATAATGATAAAGCTCTTAAGAATAGCAGGTATCATTTTTTCATAAAGGAATGTAAACAACCTAATTTCATTGCAGCTCACAAGCATATATTTCATATTTACCTTTTTACTCTAAACTTGATCCTTGTTTTTTATATCACATTTTCTATTCATCAATGATCTTTTCATCAGGAATGCTTTAAAATATTCTCTTTCATAAAACATCTCTTTTTCCCCCTTTAAGGATTACACACATATAAGACTAGAGAACAATACAATTACACTAAAGATGGCTAAAGGTGACCCATAAACCAAAAGGCAAAATGTCTGCTCATGCCTTCTTTGTACAAACATGCCATGAGGAACATAAAAACAAGAATCCCGAAGTCCCTGTCAATTTTGCAGAATTTTCAAAGAAGTGTTCAGAAAGATAGAAGAACATGTCTGGAAAAGAAAAAATTGATGTTTGATGAAATGACTAAGGCTGATAAATTGTGGTATGACAAGGAAATGAAGGATTATGGACCAGCTAAAGGAGGGGGCAGAAAGGATCCTAATACTCTCAAACGAGACCCCATCTGGCTTCTTACTATTCTGCTCAGAATTCTGCCCCAAAATAATATCTACAAACCCTGAGGATGTAGCAAAACCACTTGGTGAGATGTGGAATAATCTGAGTGATAGTGAAAAGCAGTCATGCAAAAATAAGGTGGCAAAACAGAAAGAAAATATATGAAAAGGATGCAACAGATGATAAATCCAAATGAAAGTTTGATGTTGCAAAGGAAACAGCTAAAGCTTCTTGGAAAAAAGAGAGAGGAGGAGGAGGAAGAAGAGGAAGAAGAAGATGAAGTTAATGATGAGTAAAACTATGTATTTGTCTTAAATACCATAGAGTTGGGGAAACATTAAACCACCTTTATTGATACACTGTCTAGTGCATTTGTAGATTTGACTTTTTAAAATTGGATCATGGGTGCTCTAAACATTTTACCTGATTTATGTAACATTAACATAGGCATCATGAGCACATTGAAGTGTATAAAAGTTGTACATATTTCCAAACATTTTAAAAATGAAAAGGATATTTTGTCTGTGCACTTTGCTGCTGTTGTAACAAAACATTTAAAAAATTACAAACTTTTGTGTGTGATAAATATGGTTATTGGTTAGAAATTCCAGATTGTAAACTTAAACTCTCTCTTTAATCTGGAGTGAAGGGGGTATGTACATATTTCCATATAATCAGATAAATGTATACCTACATCTAAGTAGATACACACATATGTATTATCTGTGTGTGTATATGTATTAGACAAATCTCATAAATATTTGGAATTATGACACCTTGAAAGGGAAATCTGGATCTTTCATTAGGTGCCATGGCCCAAAGTATGCACTGTTAGAGTAGCTCTCAATGAGTATCCATCTAGCTTAAAGTTGTCTGTATATAGTGAAATAGCAGTCTGCTGTCATTCACAGATGTGGCAAGGGGGTAGAATTTCAACTGGCATTGAAAGTGTCATTTTTTTTTCTTGTGGTTGTTAAATGCTGTTGTTTTAAAATGGAAACTTTTTAAAGAATCTAAAGGGACAATGCAGCAATGGAAGTTAAAATGTATTCAGTATCTAATCCTTGGAATATTTTGTTGATTTTTTTTGTATGTCTAGAACACTAAAATGTTTTCCAAATTAAATAAACAGTATTAACATTTTAAAGAAAGGATTACACACTGTTTTGCCAGATGGTGATTCTTGATTGTAAACATAGGTGATTTACTTTCCATAATATCATAAACCAATACTTTCATTCCTCTAACACAGGAGCCACAAAATCACATGTAAATCTGACTGTGGTGTAATGATATTTGAAGTGTTTCATTCTGTCTGCTTGAGGTATTTTCTCATTAACCTTCAAAGTCTGAAATTTGGCAGTGCTATTGCTCAAAGTTTTCATTTGGGGATTCCTTTAAAATTAATTATACAGTACTCTTTCAAGGCCCTTAATTTGAATGAATACATTTTAAATCCTTTAACAAGGATCCATTGGGACAAGATTGATGCCTGTAGCTGTGATAATTTCATCTCTAGAAGTGTATATTAAAATTGCTGAAGTTAAAAATCTCAAAGTTGGATCTAGTGATTAAGCTGGCATAGATGACAGGAAAGACCTGCATCTAAAAGGCAAAGATCTCTCACTGTATCCACACCAATATCAGAAGTCCTGTTTTCTAAATTATCAGGCCACTGGGTTAAGATGCTTCTGGTAGAGGCTGTGAGAAAAATGTGTTTTAATGGCATTTTAATCAAAATAATTTGCATGCTATATACCATCATTCACTTGATGTCATAATCTTAAATTACAAAGGGTAGCAAGAACAATGCACACACAAGAAGTTGATTAATAAATAATTTCAGCTTCTACTAGTTCAATAATTTTTTTAAAATATGAAGTCTAAGCTCTTTCTCTGATCTTGACTTTCAGGGAATCAAATAATTATTTTTGTAAGTTTTTTGTTTCTTTGCTTTTCTGTAGGTCATGAAATTTAATTTCAATATTTTTCCAATTGCTAGTAAAATCTCTAACATTCAATTTTAAAAATTTTGAGTTTCAAATTTTCTATATTTTCCACACATGAACCCTCCTTACAATGGTAAGCAATATAACAGTTAGACATATGCAGTCATGAAAGAAAAATTCAAACTAGTTTTTTGTGAATGAAAACATATTAAAAAAGGGGAAAATTAAAAATAATATGTTATTGTTTGATCTACAAAAAGGTTGTGATAAAGACAGACAGACAGACAGACAGATAGATAGATAGATAGATAGATAGATAGATAGATAGATAGATAGATAGATGGATGAATAGATTGAGACCCTTTTCAAATTTTTGAAAATCGCTTTGGTATAGAGACATAATAGTACAATTGCTGGGTCATTGTGTATTCACATTTTTTATAACCCTTCAGGCAATGTTTCAAATTGTTCTCCAACATAGTTGGATTAGTTCATAATTCTACCTCCAGTGCATTAGTGTCCAATTTTCCCCACATTCACTCCAATATTTGTGATTTTACTTTCCAGTCATATTAGCCAAACTGATAGGGGTGAGGTGACTGCTCAAATTTCTTTTAATTTGCATTTCTCTAATCAATACTAATTTAGAATACATGAGTATCATTGGTTTCCATTCCTTCATCTGAAATCATTAATTCCTTTTATAATTTGTTTTTTGATCTACTCATTCTTTAAAATGAGGCTATTTAATTCCCAAATAATTTTAGGTCTTTCTCCGGCCAATTATTTCATGTGATTTTAATTACATTATGATATGAGAAGGATGTATTCATTATTTCTGTCTTTCTGCATTTGATTAAGTTTTTATGCCATAGTACATGGTCAATTTTTGTGTAAGTGCCATGAATTGCAGGCAAAAAATGTATATTCCTTTGTAACCCCATTCAATTTTCTCCAAAGTTCTATCATGTCTACATTTTCTAATATTCTATCTTCATATTTCTTCTTGTTTATGTAATGATTAGATTTATCTAAATTTGTGAGCAAGAGATTGAATTCTCCAACCAGTAGAGTTTTACTCTCAATGTCTTCCTGTAACTCATTCAATTTCTCCTCTAAAAATTTGGATGCTATACCACTTGGTGCAAACATATTTAGTATTGAAATTGCTTCACTTGGGGATGGCTAGGTGGCACAGTGGACAGAGCACCAGCCCTGGAGTCAGGAGTTCCTGAGTTCAAATCTGGCCTCAGACATTTAATAATTACTTAGTTGTGTGGCCTTGGTCAAACTATGTAACCCCATTGCCTAGCAAAAGAACCTAAAAAAAAAAAGAAATTGCTTCATTGTCTATGGTACCTTTTAGGTTGATATAGTTTCCTTCCTTATCACTTTTAATGAGCTCTATTTTTGCAGCTTATTTGTCTGAGGTAAGGATTGCTACCCCTGCTTATTTCACTTCAACTGAAGCAAAATATATTTTGCTCCAATCTTTTAACTTTACTCTGTATGTATCTCTCTGTTTCAAATGATTTTCTTGTAAGCAGCATATTGTAGGATTCTGGTTTTTAATCCAGTCTGCTATTCAATTAAGCTTTATGTGAGAGTTCAGCCCATTCAGATTCAAAGTTATCATTACTAACTTTTTATTGCCCTCCACACTAGCTTCCCTTTGTTAAATTTTTTCCAAAGTTTTCCTTTTATCTATATTCCCCAATATTTGCCTCCTGAATATCACTACCTTCAGTGCACTTGTCCCCTTATATTCAACTCCCTTCTCCCCTTTCTTGGTCCTTTTCCTTTGTCCCTTCTTCCTTTGATTAGTTCCTCTTCCCCCCTCCCTTTCCCCTTTTTAATACTTGAAAGTTAGGATAAATTTCTCAATTTAACTGAGTGTGTATATGCTAACTTTAGGCCTAATCTGATGAGAGTAAGATACAGGTAGTTCTCACCTCCTCCTTTCTTCCCCTCTATTGAAATAGGTCCTTTGAACCTCTTTATGTAATGTGATTCACCCTATTCAATACCTTCCATCTTCCCATCTCTTTACTGCTCCCCCTTTTGAGGAGATAATGTTCTTAAATCATTCTATCAGAGTTATGGATAAGTCATGTTCATCAGTTCTGGCTAAGTATATTCTCTCTAATAGAGCTAAAGCTCTTGATAGCTATGAGAATCTTTCTCCTAATTGAGGATATAGCCAGTTTCATCTTATTGGATAGCATATTTTTTCTATACCCCCTTTTTTAACCTTTTCATGTATCTTTTGAGTCTCCTGTTTGATGTCCAAATTTTCTCCAATTTTGTTATATGTACATCAATTCCCTTGGAAAAGAAGGGTCAGTTTTGCCAGATAGTGAATTCTTGCCTTCATTCCAAGCTCCTTTGCTCTTTAGAGTATCATATTCCAGGTCCTTCAATCCCTATCCCTTAATGTTGATGCAGCCAGTTCCTGTATAATCCTTACTGTGACTCCTTTGTATCTAAATTATTTCTTTCTGACTGCTTGCAGGATTTTCTCTTTTATCTGATAGTTCTGGAATTTAGCCACAATATTCCTTGGTGTTTCCATTTGGAGATCCCTTTCCAGAAGAGATTAATATATTCTTTCAATAACTATTTGCTCTCTGGTTCCACAATAAAAGGGCAGTTTTTCATTACTAATTCCTGTAATATTAAGTCCAGGCTTTTTCCCCTTTTCAATGTTTTCTGGATGCCCAATGGTTCTATTCTTAAGGCCAGTGGTTTGGTCAATGAGGTATTTTATATTTTCTTCTATTTTTTTTTTGATTTTTTGTTTTTGTTTAACAGATTCTTGTTATCTCATGAAGTCATTAGATTCTACAGATTCCATTCTTTTCTTTAGAGTAGAATTTTCTTCATTTACATTTTTGCAATTCCTTTTCCAATTGCTCCATTCTATTTTTAAAGTTTTCCATTTGTCCAATTGTAGTTTTGACAGAATTATTTTCTTTTTGCATTTGCCCAATTGAGGATTTGAGAGAATTATTTTCTCCTTGTATTCATCCAGTTGCATTTTCCAAGAATTTGTTTTCCTTTTTTGTGAGATGTTAATTTTAATTTTTCTTGAGTTTCTTTTCCCAATTTTTCCTATTTTTTTTTGCAAAGTAGTGGAATTAAGTGATTTAAACAAGGTCACACAGCTAAGAAATTATTATGTGTCTGAGGCTGGACTTGAACTCAGGTTCTCCTGACTCCAGGCCCAGTGCTCTATCCACTACGCCACCCCAGCTGCCCCAATTCATTTTAAAATTCTTCCTGATTTCTTCAAGGAAGTCTTTCTGTGCTGGAGACCAGTTCATATTCACTTCAGAAGTTTTAGATCTCTCAGGGTTAGGATCTGTGTCTTCAAAGTAGCATTAAATAGGCCCCTTTTTCTGAGCCTGTCTTCATTTTCCTAGGATCTTGTGTTGGGGAGGGGCTGGCTCACAGAAGTTTGGTTTTGAAAACCCTAGAGGCCAGCCAGTACTAGGTGCTAGCGGCTTTGCTCAATGGGTTTGGTAACTCCAAGTTGGCTGGCTACTAATGGGTGTTAGAAGTTTGCTCACTTGATTTAGCAAGTCCAAGTGGGTTGACCAGTAGGGAGTACTGTTTACTTTCTCTGATGTATCTGTGATCTTGATTTGACCTGGAAGGGGTGGGGGGATGCACCTTGATACTGTTATCCTTTGAACAATGGATGCTGGGCCCTGGGGGGAGGTAGTTAATCTCCCTATTCAGCTGAGCCTTGAGTTGGGGGTGGGGGTAGGGCACTTACTTTTTTTATGAGAAGAAGGCTCCCCTGAGAGTATGGAGCTCATGGCCCTGAGGGGAGTGGATGGATATCCAGTAGTACTCTGTAACTCTCTGTGCTGGAACTCACCCTCTAGCCCTGCTGGTGCTCTCCAGACTGCCACTCCAACAGCCAAAGCCTCTTTTGCTAAGACTGGACCTCTGGGTTCATCCCACCATTGCCCCAGGGCTGGTTCTCTGCTCTCCACTCACAGCTTACCCAAGGTCCCCAGACAGATCTTGTTTGTAGATGTTCTTTCTCTAGCTTCTCTTTCTGGGTTGGTTGAATGAACTTCTGTTAAGATGTTTGTTTCATATTATTTCTGAGGGAAAACTAGAAGACCTTAGCCAGTGACTGTCTTCTCTTTGTCATTTTGGCCAGAAGTCAGCCTCTTCATCTGAATTATGCTGTTTATATCCTAATTGGGGGATAATATATTTTTATAGATGATTCAGAAATAAATATGTTGGTAGATATAGGTTTAGATACAGAAATATACACCTGTGCATGTGTGTATGTCTGTTTGTGTGTGCGTGTGTGGGTGTGTGTACGTGTGTGTGTCTATGTATATGTGTATGTAATGAGGCTTAAATCACTTAGTTCCCCCAGTGGAGTTTCATCCACTTATACTCAGTGTCAACCTCTATCCTTATATCATGGCTCTCTTTTTCTATCCTCTTAAGTTGACTTGGACTGGAAGAAAGTCTTATAATAATTGTCTGTGCCTCTGAACACTTAGAATTTAATTTTCATTATTTTATAGTTGGTTGGAAGGGAATTTTGGGACACCTAGATGAGTGCTTTCTCTAGTCTGTCACCTTGGCTTTATCCCTGAATTAGAATTTCTTTAATTAGTTTTATCCCCTTTCACATTGTTTCTGGTCTGTCTAACCTTATCTTAGCCTATTTATCTATTTTCCAGTTTTAAATTACTCTACCCCTTCATAAAATTAGACAAATTGTCACATAATTCTTACTATATTTATCTCTTTCTATTGATATCACACTATAAACCTGTAATTGTGTTCCAACTTAAGTGTTTTAACCTGTAGAAGTACTATCTAGGGGGCAGCTAGGTGGCACAGTGAATAGAGCACTGGCCTTGGAGTCAGAAGTACCTGGGTTCAAATGCAACCTCAGAAACCTAATAATTACCTAGCCCTGTGTACTTGAGCAAGCCACTTAACCCCATTGCCTTGCAAAAATCTAAAAAAAAAGTACTATCTAGCTCAATGCCAAGAATAAATTCCACTTCCTACATGAATCAATCTCTATAAATTATTTTTAAAAGGGAGAAATCTCCCTTATTTCCTTGGAATAAATGCAATTCAACACAATACTTCAAAAATCATTTATCCTATGAATTGTTATATTCAATGACTTTTGATAACAATTTGTATTCATCTAGTAAACCTACAAATTTCAGCTATTTGTGAAAAAAAAATAAAAACAGTTAAGACTCACTTCTTTGATGTGGTCAAACCTATATTTTAGTAAGATCATTTTGACAACTCAATTAAGAATGAACTAAAATTGAGAAAGATTTTAGACAGGGAAAACATTCTGAAAAGTACTGCAAGAATATCGTGATAAGATGATGGAATCCAGAACTATGGTTTACATTGTGAGACTAGAGATAAGTGGAGAGAGAGAGTGAGAGAGAGAGAGAGCAAGAGCAAGAGCGAGAGCGAGAGCGGAGAGCGAGAGCGAGAGAGAGAGAGAGAGAGAGAGAGAGAGAGAATATGTTCAAATGGGACACATACACTCACATGCATACATACATACATACACACATACACATAAATGTGTATGTATATTTAAAATGTGATTGAAGATGGAGCAAATTGTAAGACCATTAGATATGTAGTATGAGTGCTTATAAAAATCTGGAATATTTTGTAATTTTCTAGCATGAGAAATCAATTGGCTAGTACACATATGAAAAGAATTGTTTAGAAAAATTGAAAGTTTTTGTCAGGTGTATTATAGATAATGAACTCATAAGGAGAAATGTTGTATTTGTTATTTCTATTTGAGATCCAGTTTAAAAGATTCTGTAGATGATACTGGAGATCAAGTTTAGCTTAATAGTTCTGGAAATCAATGGTATATAGATGACAATGGAAACCAGTGAACTAATGAGATCCCCAAACATTACTGAATAGGTCTCAGGATGGAATCTTTGAGGATATTCACACCTAATGAGCATGTATTTCATTAATATCTAGAAAAGTGGACCATTGAGTGGTTCAAGGGAATAAGCAGGAGGAAGCACTTTCATATAAAAGTAGGATAATTTGAAGAAAAGGATGTAAATACACAACATGGTTAAAACAATAAAAACACAGAAAGAAGGAGAAGGCTAGACATTAAAGGATAGATAACACCAGGTAAAGAGACCCAAAGTCCTTCTATAGTAGAGGAAAAGATGAGAGGTTGTGAACCCTGAATAATTTCTATTCAATAGATTTTGCCTAGAGAGTAAATAGTATACATTCCCAATAGATTTTAAAACTCTAACCCACCCTAGAGGGAAATGGGGGTGGGGATCAAGGGAAATGATATGGAAAAAGTGAAAGTTAAAAGAAAAGTCGAAAAGGTGAAGTTATAAGTGAAAGTAAACTGAAAGTTAAAATATAAAAAAAATTAAAGGGTAAAAGGAGCAAAACATTAGTGAGGAGGAACAAGAGGAAAGGAAAGGAATTATATAGGAACAAAGATAATCATATTTGTCCTTCATTTTTGAAGATCACAATATTAGGGAAGTGATGCCATGACAAGTACATGAATTGAATCTGAGTGAGGGCAATATTATGGTAAGTCACCAAAATCACTTTCTCCTCCAGAGCCATCTAGTTCTAGTGACCAGATATGAATCAGGATGTTTGGAAAAGTCCATGGATTCAAGGCAATCAGGAATAAGTGACTTGGATTTAGTGACAGGATTAAGTGACAAAGCTAGTAGAGTATCAAACTCCTGGTCTCCTGACTCCAAGGCCAGTGCTCTATCCATTGGGTCAACTAGTTGACCATATAAGAAAAGAATTAGCAATCTTAACTTTGTGAATGGTATGAATTCTCCCACAAAATGGAAGTAGATAGCAGATTGCATTAAAAACCAGAATCCTACTATATGTTATTTACAGGATATACATTTGAAGCAGAAATATTCACACAGGTTTAAGGAAAAAAGCTGATGCAAAATATAATATAATATACTTCATTTAAAGAAAAATAAAAATAAGAATTTTGATCCTGATTTCAGAAAAAAAGCAAACATAAATCTCTTTCAAAAGGATAAGGAAGGAAACCAAATTTTCTTAAAGGCACAGGCAATAAAGTATATCATAGAAGATATATGCACCTAGTGGTACAGCATCCAAATTTTTACAGGAAGAAGCTGAATGAATTATAAGGAGATACAGAAAACAAAACTAAAAGAATGGGGGACTTTAACCACCTTCTTTCAAACTAGATAAATCAAAGCATAAAATAAGCAAGAAGGATGCTAAAAAGGTGGATAGAATGTCAGAAAACATATATTTGACAGCCCTCTGAAGCAAACTAATGGGGATAAATAAGAATGTTTTTTCCTTCTGAAGTACATGGTACCTATACCAAAATTGGTCATGTACAATGTCATTAAAACCTTTCAATCCAATGAATAAATGGAAATATGATGAATGCATGCATTTCAGATGGTGATATAATAAAAATTATATCTAATAAAGAACCATGGATTAATTAACCAAAAATAATAAGAAACTAAATAAATTAATTTTAAAGAATGAATGGATTAAATAAAAAAAAATCATCAATATAATCAATTATTTCATACAAGAAAATGGTAACAATGAGATATCAGAGCAAAATTTATGGGCTGCAGCCAAAGTAGATTTTAGGGAAAATTTTTTTATCTCACTAATTCTTTCAAGAATAAAATAGAGAAAGAAGAAATCAATGAATTTGGCATGCAAATAAAGAGGTTGAAAAAGAACAAATTAAAGAACCTGAATTAGTTACTACACTAGAAATTCTAAAAATCAAAGGTGAGATAGATAAAATTGAAAGCAAGAACACCATTGACCTCATACATAAAGTTAAGAGTTGTTTTTTTTTTGTTTGTTTTTTTTAGGATTTTTGCAAGGCAAATGGATTTAAGTGGCTTGCCCAAGGCCACACAGCTAGGTAATTATTAAGTGTCTGAGCTGAACCTAGGTACTCCTGACTCCAGGGCCGGTGCTTTATCCACTGTGCCACCTAGCCGCCCAAGAGTTGGTTTTACCAAAAAAATTAAAATAGATAAACCTTTGGCTAAACAAATTTTGAAAAAAAAAATGAAAGGTACCAAATTACCAGTAACAAAAATGAAGAAGCTGAATTCATCAACAATGAGGAGGAAATTAAAAAGATAATTTGGAGCTATTTTACCCAACAGTATGTTAATAAATTTGATTACCTGAGGGAAATAGATGAATATTTAAAAAAATACAAATTATCCAGATTAACAGAAGAGTAAACAAAATACTTAACCCCATTTCCGAGAAAACAAATTGAAGAATCTGTCAATAAACTCCATAAACAAAAATTTCCAGGACTAGATGGATTTAGAATTGAATTCTACTAAACGTTTAAGGAAAAATTTTAGACCAATTCAACATAAACTAATTAAAAATTAGGGGATGCTCTTCCAAATTCCTTTTATGACACCATTATGGTGTTGATACCTAAACCAGGAAGAAGTAAAACAGATAAAGGAAAATATATAAAAATCTTTCTAATAAACATTGATGTAAAAATCTTAAGTAAAATTTTAGAAAAGAGATTACAGCAATTTAGTTCTAGGATAATACACCATGATCAGGGAGGATATGTTCCTGGTAGCCAGAAATGGTTCAATATTAGAAAAACACTCCATATAATTGAACATATTGATAGCAAAGCCAATAAAAGTCTATAATCATCTTAATAGATGCTGAAAGAGTCTTTGATAAAAATATAACATTCATTCCTATTAAAAACACTAGAGAGTTGAGGAATAAATGGACCTTTCCTTAAAATAATAAATACTATCTATGATATCAGGGATGCCCCAATAGTATTAGAAATGTTATCTTTAGCAATTATAAAAGAAAAAGAAATTGAAGGAATTAGAATTGGCAATGAGGAAACAAAGCCTTCACTCTTGCATATATGATGAAATACTAATCATATAGAAACAACTTGAAACAGTAAATTCAGCAAAGTGGCAGGATATAAAATAAACCCACATACATCATCATTTTTTCTATACAAAAAAAAAGTCCAAGAGAAAGAGTTAGAGAAATTCCATATTAAGGTAACTGCAGACAAACTAAATATTTGGGAATCCACTTCCCAAGACAAACCCAGAAACTATATTACAATTACAAAGTACTTTTCTCCCAAATAAAATCAGATCTAAACAACTGATAAAATCTCAATTGCTCATGGTTAGGTGAGGCTAATATAATAAAAATGACAATGCTACCCAAATTAAATTTCTTATGTCATATAAATCAATCTATAAAATAACTATTTTACCAATCTAGGAAAAAAATAGTGACAAATTTATCTGAAGCAATAAAAGGTCAAGAATATCAAGGGCACTGATGATTAATAAAAAAGGAAAGGAAGGTGGCCTTGCTCTATCAGATCTAAAACTAAAGCAGCAGTCATGAAAACTGCCTGTTACTGGTTAAGAAATAGAGTAATGGATGAGGGAATTAGCATAGGTTCAAAGGAAACAGAAATAAATGACTGTAGTCAATTATTGTTTGACAAATCTAAAGACATTAGTCTGGGATAAGAATTTACTATTTGACCAAAATTGTTGGGAAAACTGGAAAATTATATGGCAGAAACTATTCTTAAATCCACGTCTCACATCCCTCACCAAAATAAGGTCAAAATAGTATTGGAATTAGATATAAAGACTGGATACCATAAACCAATGTACAGTTTAAGAAATACTCTACATATAGGATCCATAGAAAGGGGAGAAATTTATGATCAAACAAGAAATTGATTATATTATAAATTGCAAAATGAATGCTTTTGACTGTATTACATTAAAAAGATTTTCTACTATTAAAACCAATACTGCAGGATTAAAAGAAAACAGAAAACTAGGAAACAATTTCATGGTTACGGATTTCAAAAATTCTCAACCATATAGAGAATTGAAACAAATTTATAAGTTTCCAAGTCATTCCCTTATTTAAAAAGCTCAAACAAAGGCTATGAACAGGCAGTTTTCAAATGAGGAAATTAAAGCTCTCTGTAATTATGTGAAAAATTGCTCCAAATCATTACTGGTTAGAGAAATGCAAATGAAAACTAATATGAAGTACCACCTCAACCTAATAATAGTCTTATATCCAGAAGAAATCATAAAAATGGGAAAAGTCCCTCATACTCCAAAATATTCATAGCAGTTCTTTTTTGTATTGGCAAAGAATTAGAAGTTGGGTAGATTCCCATCAGTTGTGGAATACATATGAATATAGTGGAATACTATTGTCCTATAAGAAACCATAAATAGTCAGACTCTAGAGAAGCTGGGAATGAATAACAAGAACAGATGTCACATGATGAGAGCAAAACTATGAACCCATTGTACCCATTAACAACAACAATGTTAGTTGTTCAACCTTGATGGAAATATCTTCTCTCAGCAGCTCAGAGAGCTAGGACAATCCTGTTAGACCAGCTATAAATAATGCCATCCCCACCAGAGGAAGAAAAACAAAACAAAACAAAACACAAAGGAAACCTACTAAAACTGAATGCTCACTACATTCACTTTTTAACAATTTCTCTTATCTTTTTCCTTCCTATAACATGGCTTTCTTTCTTTTCCCTTGGTTCTAATTGCTCATCCAGAATATGACTAATCTCTAAGCATGTTAAATTCTAATGTATATGTGCAATATTTTCTGGACTGTTTGCTGCTGAGGGGAACTGGGTGGGAAATGAGGGTGGAAGGAAATTATTTAACTTATAACTATATATGTGGATGAATATTTTAAAACTTTCACAACATATAATAGGAAAAATAAAATAAAATATAAATTGGGGATCTTAAAAAAACTTGGAATACAAAGAATTGAGAAGAAAGTGAAAGAACAGATAGAGTCAGTTATGAAAAGAAGGAATGAGACAAGAAGATAGTGAATAGTGCTGATTACTTAATTCCAGTGCTATTTTTTTTAAAAGATGTAGAAGATATAAGTCTAGTCCTAGATAATACAGACAGTCCCAAAACGGAAGTGATTAAACATAAACATATGTGTTTTTTCTCAGCGAACTGGCTAACCTGAGAGCATGAAGTAGTACCACAGATATGTTCTAATTTACATTTCTCTAATCAATAATGATTTAGAGCAATTTTTCATATGAGTATAGAAAGCTTAGATTTTTTTTTTGTCTGAGTTGCCTTTCTTTATGCTCTGGTCATTTATCAACTGGGGAATGATGTGAATTTTTTTTTAAATTTGACTCAGTTCTCCATATAGTCTAGAAATGAGCACCTTGTCAGAAACACTAATTGTAGAAATTGTTTCCATTCCTTTTGATCTTAGTCGCAGTGGCTTTGTTTATGCAAAATCTTTTTAATTTAATTTTTTGCTCATCTACTATTTTTGTTCCTTTTACTATAGAATGTGAGATAGACAATTCCTTTTTCTCATTATTGACTTATATTATCTCTTATGCATAAGACCTGTACCTATATCAATCTTACCTTAGTATAGGTGTGAGATGTTGGGCTATGTCTAGTTTCTCCCATAATATCTTCCCATTTTCCCAGCAGTTTTTATCAAAGAGTGAGTTTTTATCCCAGAGGCTGCAATCTTTGGGTTTATCAAACAGTAGATTGTCTCTTTTGCATCTAATTTATTTCACTTATCTACCACTCTATTTCTTAGGCAGTACTAGACAGTTTGATGACTAATGCTTAATAATATAATTTTGGATCTAATATGACTAGGACATCTTCCATTGCATTTCTTTTCATTAATTCCATTGATTCTTGTCCTTTATTCCCTCCATACTCTATTTTTTTACATAAAAATGTCTACTCTTAATATTTATGTTTGTGTCTATTTTGATATTTTATGACATTTCCCTCCTATCTCCTCTGCTGTTTTTGCCCGCTATTTTGGTTTCTTATTACTTAACTTGCCTCTTTTCAAGAATCCCTCTTACACAACCTTCTATACACTCCAGTCCTGTTATTCTACACATCCTTGTGTATTGCTCTTATTTTATTCCCTGTCCATCTAACTTAGTACCATCTATGTCCCATTAGCTTCTTATTTCTGTATGAATTTAAAAAACTTTTATGCTCCTTTAGACTTAAAAATAGTGTTCCCTCTTTAACCCATTCCTGATGAGAGATCTCCAAATCTATCAGCTCACCATCCCCATCTAATTCCTTTGTATTAATTTTTCCTTTGATACCTCATTTGTATAAAGTAATTAGTCTTTTTATCTTTTCCTACAACATTTGACATTTTAGAAAATTTAGAATCACAAAAGGAAATATGTATCCAAAATGAGCTTGACAAATAGAAAACTTAGGATGCTTTATGTTCCTCAAAAATTTTGCAATAAGCAGAACTAAAAGTAATCACTTTCAATGTGATTTGGAAAAATACCTTATAATGGAGACAAATTTGAATGTTTAAAATCCCTCTATCTGTGATGAGTTTTAAACCTTCTTCATCTTAGCAAAATTTCTTCATCAGAAAACCAATAAATATGTTTCCATTTTATCCTACAATGTAACATTATTAGAAAGACCAGGTACATAGATAGATAGATAGATAGATAGATAGATAGATAGATAGATAGATAGATATAGATATAGATATAGATATAGATATTTATATATGTATGTATTTTCTGAAGTCCTTATATGCAGAAAATTTTTATAACACTATTATGTATTCTTGCAAATATGTCTTCATACAGTAGACATGCTAAAAGTGGATTTCTGAATTATACAATATCCAAATGCAAAAATGAATAGTCAACATAATAAAGAAAATAAAATTGTCAGTAAAAATAAATGTGGATTTAAAACATTATAAAATGCTTTTCCAATAAAAATAAATGTTTTCTTCATTTTAACTAAAATTAGCTTTTTTATAGTTAAAATGCAATATACATGCAAGATTTGCATCCTAATATGAGTGTTAAAGATCTTAGTCATCATCTATAACTTATAATCCTTTAATTCTTGCTTTTCATAATATAATTCATACTTTGGTCAATAATTTGAGATGAGGCATTGAAAAATCTTGTTAAAATGTAAATTTGTTCTACGTTTATGGGAAGAGCAACATATCAAACAATAATCACTTGTAAATTTAACTTCAATTATTTTATCAAATTCATCAGTCATTCATCTAACAAAGCCCAAGGAAAATAAAAGCACTATAATACTATGGTGATTAATAGGGATAATTTCAGAAAAATATGTTAAACTAAGTGTATAAAACAAAGAATGTTCTGAGGTAGCACCTCACTCCTCTCAGATTGGCCAATGTGACCAGAAAGGACAATAATCAATGTTGGATGGGATGTGGGAAAACTGGTACACTAATACATGGCTGGTGGATCTGTGAACTGATACAAACTTTCTGCAGAGCAATTTGGAATTATGCCCAAAGGGCGAAAAATATGTTTACCCTTTGATCCAGCAATAACTTTACTGGATCTGTATCCTGAAGAGATCATGAAAAAGGGTAAAAACATCTCTTATACAAAAATATTCATAGCAACTCTGTTTGTGGTGGCAAAGAATTGGAAATCAAGTGAATGTCCTTCAATTGGGGAGTGGTTTAACAAATTGTGGTATACATATATGATGGAACACTTTTGTAATATACAAGAAATCAGGAAGGATGGGATTTCAGAGAAGCCTGGAAAGACTTGCAATAATTGATGCTGAGCAGGATGAGCAGAATGATAAGACTATTATACACTCTAACAGCAGCCTGGGATTGTGATCAACCTTAAAGGACTTGTTCTTTCCAACAGTGCAATAATCAGGGACAATTCTAGGGTATCTGTGATGGAGAATACCAACTGTTTCCAGAGAAAGAATTGTGGAGTTTAAACAAAGACCAAAGACTATTATCTTCAGCTTAAAAATCCAGTGTTGTTATGTATACAGAATTTTACTATCTCTAATATGTTTTTTTCTTTCTCTCAAGGACATGTTTTTTTTTTTTCTCTGAACACACTCAATTTTGAACTATGTATACTATGGAAACAATATAAAGATTATCAGATTACTTTCTGTATGGGGGGAGGGGGGAGAGAAGCGAGGGTAGGCGAAAAATGTAAAATTCAAAACTATACCCAAAAATTATAGGTCGAAAAAATATGTAATAAAAAAGAAATGCTCCCCCCAAAGACAATGCCTGTCCTCAAGAAGTACACAATCTAATATGGGAGACAATGTGTTAACAGATGCATCCAAAACTAGTTACATACAGGAGAGATAGGAAATAATTTATGGAGGGAAGGCACTGGAATTCAGAGAGGTGAGATTTTCCTTGGAACTTGGAGGAAATCATGGAGGTCTGGTGGTCTGGACAGATGAGGGAAAATGTTTCAGACTTAGGAGGATGGTAAGACAGGGAGAAAGCCTGGAATTTCTGGACTAACTCTCTGCTTTTATAGATGAGAGAACTGATTATCATAGATGTGAAATAACCTGTCAAGGACTTTAAAAGAGGAAATCATATATCCAGATATGAAAAAATAAAACAAAGGATGTTAGATTTAAAATTATAAGACCTGGTTTGTAATATTGATTCTCCTCTGTTATTGTTTACAAGTTCTTTGACCTCTTTGGATTTCAGTTTTCCTATACACAATGATGTTTCAATAAAACCTTTGAAACTCTCTGTCTATGTTTCTTAGGAAGTTGGTGGCTCAGGGAGAAAGATTAAGAGAATTCAAAAGGAGAATAGAGAGACAACAACAATAACAAATCTCCCTACTTTTCAAATTAAGTTTAGGCACTTAATATCTTCCCCTTTCCACTTCTCAAGGACCCTTTCCTTCTGAGAACCTTACACTGAGGGTGGAAGGGGTGGGAACTCCAAGCCAGTCATTCCTGTTTGTCCAGATTTAGTCATCATTGCCTCTATTCAGGTCCATATTTTTCTATTTGCTTCTGAATTTTTCAACTCCTTCCTTATACACTAATTTCCCCCATTAGAATATAACCTCTTTGAGGTCAGGGATTGTTTATGTTTTATTATATTAATATCTTCAGTGTTTAGAAAAATACTTGAAGCACAGTGAGGGTTTAATACATTTTTATTGACTGCTTGATTGTGTAGTATTCTTGTTTTGTTTTATGGATGATGGTTTTTAAATATTATTATCATTTACAGAGAATTGTGAGATGATTGAAACAGCAATTGAAAAATGCAGCAATAATTATTTTAAGGTACACTGAGACACCATTTAAAACTCACATATGGGGGCAGCCAGGTGGTGCAGTGGATAGAGCAATGGCCCTAACTGTGTGACCTTAGCCAAGTCACTTAACCTTATTGCCCTGCAAAAAAAAATCTCAACTGAAACTCAGAAACTAATAACAGACTGTATTTAGGAAACTTGGACTTTCTCACTTATTCTCCTCATATAGGTCCTTATTCATATGGAAACAGGTTTTATATGAGGTCCTGACATTTCTGGGGGGGGGGGGGGTGACAAAAAAATTGGTATTATTCACTTGTGCTAGGCTTTTGACCTGGGGAGGACAAGAAAAACTAGATTCTAGATCATTAAAAGGTTGGTCCTAGATTAAGGAGTCAGTTTGGTTCGAATACACTGAAGAGTTAGTTCCCTTTAACACCCAGGTTGAGAATCAGTGTCTCAACCACAAATTCCTTATAGAGGGACAATATCTAAAATCTAGTACTATAGCAATTTGTCAGAGAAAGAATCCTTTAGTGACTTTTACTCAGGGATGGGTGCGTCAGAGTACTATACAAGGAGATAAGCTATTGCACAGACTTTAGAGGAGGGAGTATTTAAGGAATATGATCTATTATATCAATGAACAATAAAAACCAATCTAAACTCTAGCACTTTGAAACCATGAAAGAATAATATCTGAGTGACATGTATAAAGAGAAACAGAAACACACATTCACACACGATTCTTTCAGTCCTAATATCAGCAATTTCATTTAAAATCACATTGCTACATTATTAAAAATGCAAAGTAAGATAGAATGAAAAGGAAACAATCTTTTATTAAAAACACACTATTTTAGGTACCATGCTAAGTGATTTTTAATTTTTGTCTTACTTGAATTAAAGGAAATTATTTTTGATAGGATAAAGTTAATAATGGCATCAGGGAGGTGTTCAATCATTTTAAATGGAAGATTCTCTGTTTAATGCATTGGTGTGGCTGAAAAGCTACTTTTCAGTTTCCCAAGTTCTAGTGATGTCTCTATAAATATCTAATATGTCTTTTGAATAGTAAACGCTTAGTTCATCATTAGGAGCATAGTTTAAGTCTTAAAATCTTATCAAGATCAAAGGGAATTTGCCAATCTTAGGTAAAATATTCTTTTTTAATTTGATTTATTCATCTTGTTTCCCTCCCCACCCTCACAGAGGGCAGTCAATCTGATAGACTTTACATTGTTTTCAGGTAAAATATTCAAAAACAAAACATTATCTTTCTATACACTATTATTATTAGGAATTTACCAGAGGATTTTGGTACAGGAAATGGTATGTTAGAATTAGTGGGAAAGGTTCTAGGAAGAGGAAATGATGAACCACTATAAAGACTCTATGGAATTTTGGAAGAGTTGTGTGTGTACAGTTATACCCACTGATGCTTACTTGATATTCAGTTGTTAAACTCCATTGCTGGTAATAATTTGCTGTTGTACTATTGGAGCATCAATCAAAAATCACTTCTTAGAAGTCTGAGTTAAATAATCCATATATCTTATTTCTTTGGTGTAACAGATAGCAAAAGTAAAAAAAAAAAAGCCTAAGAAAACTCTCTGAAGTCATGAATTACATTCTAGTTCTTTTCTTTCATTTTGATCTGTTTGAAATCTTTGGATGATACTTTAATGGATATTCTTCTTCCTCTTCCTGGTATCCAAATATAATTTGTCAATGGGAGGAAATGAAATACCACTAACAAGATAAACCCCTTTCAATTGTAGCTATTTAATCCATGTGAGAACAGGACATATGCAGATTTCTTTTAAAAATGCAGATGTGTTCAGAACATAAGAATTATAATTTAAAAAATAGTGTGTCTAGAACATTCATTTTTTATAATCATTTTCAATAGTCAGCAGGCTTGCCTCTTGGCCTTCACAGGTGGCTCAACCATTTTGATTTCTTCCTAGTTACTTTTCTGAAGGGTTTATTTTAGCAGAAAAAGCAAGCATGCCAGCTTGTAACTACACTGTGTGACAAGACTATTAAGTTCAGCATTTTGCTTATAGACTAAAAGAAAACTTGTCAGAAAATTTTCATTTTATATGTGTGTAATTTTTTTCCCCTCAAATTGTTTTCAGATCCATGTTTAATTCTTTTCCTAAGAAGAAAATAGAATGCCATGGGGGAAAAAATCGCATCAGACATTACTACTACTGCTTATAAATGCTCACACTGCTTTTAAGGGAGCTAGGTTGGAAAGATTTCAACTGGATTATCTTTAATAGCATTTTTAAAAAGAAAATTTATTTGTTTGTCAGAAAAAAATAAGATCTTTGCTTTTCTCCTGTAATAACATATATTTAGAATATTCTCTATTTTCAAAAAGGGAGCAGGAGTCTTCAAATATGGAATATGATCTCTGTGAAAAAATCTACCAGATAATCTCACTTCTTCACATTAATTATCTTAACTTATTCCTTCTTAGTCTGTTTATTCTCCTCTCTTTCTAGGCAAGCTCACTCAATGCTTACTCACTCAATGCATCCCATTGCCAGGCTCCTCTTCTTTTTAAGTCATCTCTCTTTCAACAGCCCAGCTTCCCAGAATCCCAATTTGGGTTTTCCATAAAAATGAACTTAATCTTAGTTAATATTTTTCCATTATGAGTTAATTTTGAAACAAGGATAGAAAAAAATAGAGGATAAATTATTAGGCTGCAGCATTTTTGTCTTCTCACTAAGACATTTTAAAAATTAAGTGATATTCTATTTTCATGGAAAATATAAGCAGTGTATTCAAGTCTATCACACAGATTTATAGAAATTTGAAGCTATTTTAATTATTTTTCTTATCACCTACACTATGAACACATTAACAACAACATTTAAAGATGATCAACCCTGATGAATGTAACTGCTCTCAGTACTTTAGAGAGCTAGGACAACCCTATTAGACTGACTATGGACAATGCTGTCCCCTCCAGAGAGGAAAAAAACAAAACAAAACAAAAAAAAAATAAAAAAAAAACTTAAGAATCTGATGAATACTAAATTCACTTTAAAAAAAAAATCTCTTATGGATTTCTTTCCCTTGATCCTAATTCCTCATACTGAAAATGTCTAATCTGTAAACACAATTAACAAAAATGTGTATGTACCATTATTAACTTGACTGTCCACCACTAAGGGGAGGGGGGGTGGTAAGGGATGTGTTGATAAATATAACATTCAAGAGATTATAAATTTCTTTAAATAAACATTTACAGATAAATTAAATTGAACAAAAACCATGTACACTGCTCCTGCTCTTTTATCTTGCTGGCAGAAAACCCCACTTCATACTATGCTTTAAAAAAAACTGCTGCAATTTATGTTGAACTCTCTTTTTTCCTCAACTCTACACATCAGATCTTTTCAATATAAATTAACAAAAAGATTATATATATTTTATGAGCTTTACACTCTGGGATCATCATTCCCTGCTATCACCTTGGAGTATCAGATACCCCAAGGATGAATCTCAAATCTATTTTGAGAAATTCCATCTACTTTTTTCATGCTCTTAGTGATTTTAACAGCTTTCAGATGATTTCCTAATTGTAAATATTAGCCCAAATTTCTAACCTGACATTAGGCTGACTATAAACATGCATTCATACATATAAGTGAATATATATATATATATATATATATGTGTGTGTGTGTGTGTGTGTGTGTGTATAGAAATATATATGTCTGTGTGTGTCTAAATAATTTATTTTAATTTTATATGTTTAGATATCCTATATTAAACTTGGCAAATCAAAAACAGAACAAATTTTTTATCCAACTGATGGCATCTTTCTTTCTAAATTTCCATTGGAGAGGGATGAAAAGAGAATATAGCTTTCTGGATACACAAAGTCATTATGTCTACCATTTAACTCTACATATCTATATACCTATCATTCTATCTATCTATCTATCTACATATATATATATATATATATATATATATATATATATGCCACCTTTATTTCCATCATTCACTATGTAATTATGTGTAATTATGGTATTGTTGTCCTCTTACCATTCTTCCTCAAGCCCCATTTTTAGTCATTTTCCAAGTCCTACTTTCACAATTTCTCATATATTTTTTCCCATACTCCTTTCAAGCAGTTACTTTGTAGCTTACATACTCCCTTTCCAAAATGTTTGTTGGAATAGGGTTCTAATTGTTCTTACTACAGTTATTTTCTTCTCTTTTCCAACTTCCAGACACCTCAAATATTTTCATAACACAATTGTATGATCCTGTCATTATCTTTTCTAGAATCTTCAGTGATTTGCTTTCTCTCTAGGAACAAAAGCAAACTTCTCTATTTGGCCTTAAAAGTCTTTTACAATATGTTCCACTCCATTTTTTTTCATATCAAGCTTTCATTATTCCCTTGAGTCTCTTTGTGCTCCAGTCAAATTAACCTATTTTTATGCTTACTGCCTTTGATAATACATCTCCCAACTCCACTGTTTTGCATAAGATTTTCCATATGCTTAGAATACTCCACGTGTCTAACTCTTTGAATCATTGGCTCCCTTTGACTTTGAGCTGAAGTATTACCTTCTATGCAAAGACTCTCCTAAATTACCATATTTCTAGCTGTCAGTACCTTTTTCATTATTTTTTATTAACAATACTCATGTTTGTAGATAAATATATATATATATATATATGTCTGTGTGTGTGTGAATTTATCTACACACACACACACACATACAGATAGAGGGGGGGGGAAAGAGAGAGACAGAGATGGAGACAGAGAGAGAGAGAGAGAGAGAGAGAGAGAGAGAGAGAGAGAGAGAAACAGAGATAATAGATATAATTACTCTTTGTGTATACAGAAAATATACTCTATTTTCACACTCCCCAAATAATTACTTAGCTGTTGAATATAAACTCCTTGTTGAAATGAATTGCTTGTTTTTTTTCAATCTTTGTATCTCTAACATATAACAAAGTACCCAGAATTTGACATTATATAAATCTTTTCTAAATAAATCCTTTAAAAATTCAATTTAACGACTTCTGGTGTAGAGCCAAGATGGCATCGTGAAGTTAACATGTTCCTGGAGCTTCCCCCAATTAAGATAAATGAAACCTCTATTCTGGCATTCAGGCTACAGATCTGAACAAGAAAAAGGGAAGATTCAAAGAAGTTTTCAACTATAGACAGAGTGGAGGATCTTCAGTGAAGGTCTGTCTCTTTGGGGGAAAAGGGAAAAGTCCAGTAGGTGGGAGAATGGGAAAGCCTGTGGGAGGCTTTTAGCCACAGGTTCTAGCAGTTTAACAACAGCAGAGGTCCTGGCAGCTAAATAGCAAGCCAGCTGGTTGGACCCCAAAGACAAACAATGTCTGAACCCTGAGAACACCAGGATAAAAGACAAGACTTGATCATAAAAAAAAAAAACCTCTTGTTAAGTCAGAACCTGGAAATAAAAGTGTAAAAAATAAAACCTCTGCAAAGTCAAGACCTGGACAGCATAGGCAGCGTCTTGGCCAAAGTCAAGCCATGGATCAGACCCTAGCCCTCGCAAAGAAAAAAAAAGCTTGTATCAATATTCCCTATACTCCAGGAGCAGAACCAAAAAAATAAAGATGAGTAAAAAAGCTAAAAGAGTGCTCACTATAGAAAACTACATTACAGACAAAGAATATAACAGTGCCATGTCCAAAGAAGAAAGGAGTGAATAATCACTCATGGGGAAGTATTAAAACAGTCTATAAATTGGACTCAAATAGAAAAGTTCATCAAAGAACTCAAAAAAGAATTTAAAAATCAAATAAGAAAGGAAAAAGAAAAATGGAAAAAAGAAATTGAAATCATGCAGGAAAATTATGAAAAATTGATCAAAGAAATCAACTCCATTAAAAGTAAAAATAGCCAACTAGAAAAGGAAAGAACAAAAGCTAATAGAAGAAAATTAAACACTAAAAATTATAATTGGACAAATGGAAAACAATGAATTGACAAGACTAGAAGATTCCAATCAAACAAAATAAAAAAGCTGAAAAAAATCGAAGAAAATGTAAGAAAATGTACCTTCTAGGGGAAAAATGAATGACCTGGAAAATAGATTGAGGGATAATCTATAAATCACTGGGGCTACTAGAAAACATAGATCAAAAAAAAAAAAAAAAAAGAACCCTGAAAACATCGTGCAGGAAATTATAAGGAAAAGCTATCCAAATCTACTAGAATAAGATAACAATATAACCATTGAAAGAATCCCCAGATCCCCTCCAGAAAGAGACTCCAGTATTAAAACTCCAAGGGCTGTAATTGCCAAATTCCAGAACTCTTAAATAAAGGAGAGAATATTGCAAGCCGCAAAAAGAAAACAATTCAAATACAAAAGAAACACAATCAGACTCATACAGGACCTGTCAGCTTCAAACTTGAGGGACAAGAAGACATGGAATACTATATATCAGAGAACAAAGGACCTGGAATTACAATCCGGAATGTACTTCCCTGCAAAATTCAGCATATACAGTCAGGGAAAATGATAGATGTTCAACAAACTAGAGGAATTCCAGAATTTCCTGTCACAAAGACCAGAACTGAATAGAGAATTCAATTGCCAAATACAACTAAAGAGTTGCATAATAAAGATAAATGAGAAGGGGAAGGAAAAATGACATAAAAGAAAACAAATGTTGATCAAGACCATTAAATTGTAAACAACCCTCAAAGAGAAGATACAAAGCTTCTAATTTTTTAGAACTTTACTTGTCTTTGGAAAATTAAAGGGTAGAATAAAATTGAAGAGAATGGACTTAGAGGACATTAGTATAGTTAAGTCTTATCTCTCTCAATTAAAGAGGTCCAAGATGACACCACTATGTTTGAGGCAAAAAGCCTTGAAGAAAAGCAAGTGTGTTAACTATTTTTGAAAGATTTTATTTTGAAGTTTACAATATTTCCCCCCAATCTTGCTTCCCTCCCCCCACCGCCTACAGAAATTAGAAGTTAGACCATCTAGTCTGTTAATCTTTACATTGTTTCCATGATATGAATTGATCTAAGTTGAATGTGATGAGAGAGAAGACATATCATTAGGAGGGAAAAACATAAAGTATGAGATATAGCAGAATTACAGAAAAAGAATTTTTTTAAAATTAAAGTTAATAAAATATCAGTTTCTGCAAATTCCATTCTTTTTTTAAGAGAAGATTTTTCTTTCTTTATCTTTTGCAACTACTTTTCCAGCTGGTCCATTCTATTTTTGAAGGGCTTTTCTATTTGCCCAAATGTAGTTTTGAGAGAATCATTTCCTTTTTGCAGTTGCCCAATTGAGGATTGAGAGAATCATTTTCTTTTTGCATTTGCCCAATTGAGGA
This sequence comes from Macrotis lagotis, assembly GCF_037893015.1. NCBI lineage: Eukaryota > Metazoa > Chordata > Mammalia > Peramelemorphia > Peramelidae > Macrotis > Macrotis lagotis. The sequence goes on from NC_133666.1 coordinate 433,286,949, forward strand.
TTTGAGAGAATCATTTTCTTTTTGCATTTGCCCAATTGAAGATCTGAGAGAGTTATTCTGATTTTGTATTTGTCCAATTGTTTTTTTCCAAGAATTTATTTTCTTGTTGTGAGATGTTAATTTTCTCTTGCAATGTGTTAACTTTCTCTTGAGTTTCTTTTCCCAATTTTCCAAATTGATTTTTAAACTCCTTCCAGATTTTTTCAAGGTAGTCTTTCTGGGCTGGAGACCAATTCTTATTCTCCTCAGCAGTGATAGAACTCTCTGGGTTGGAATCTATCTCTTCTAAGTATTACTCCATGGGCCCCCCTTTTCTCTGGCCTTTTTTTCATCTTGTGTTGGGGGAGAGCTGGCTCTCACAGGTTTGCTTTTGAGGATCCTAGAGGCTTTGTTCACTTGGCTTAGTATTTCCAAGGGCCAGCCAGTGGGGGGTGCTAGTTGCTTTCTCTTTGGTGAGGCCCTCAGCACCAGGGTCAGAGTTGACCTTGAACACTGGGCTAGGCCCTGGGAGAGGGAGTTAATCTCTTTGGGTTGAGTGAACTGTGCTGCCCTGAGGGGGTGGGGGGTTGTTTATTGTTTGTTCTGGGCAAAGAGCTCAGTTGAAAGTATGGAGCTCAGGTCCCTGGCTCAGCTGGTTATTCTCCAGGCATGCTCTGATACTCTGTGCTAAAACACCCTCCTGTTGATATTCTCCATTCCACTAAAAACTCCCCAGCTAAAGTTGTTTCTCACACAGGCCACTCATGTAAGTCTCTATGGCTGAGGCTGGCCCTCTGACTTCCCCCAGTTTCCTGCCCTGTGCTGATCCTCTGCTCTTGTCTCCTGGTTCACCCATGGTTCCCTGAGACAGAACTTCTTAGTAGGTGTTCTCCTAGCTTCTCTTTCTGGGTTTTGTTGATTGAATATTTCTTAAGATGTTTCTGTCATGTTATTTTTGAGGCAAAAGAGAGAGCACCTATCACAGTGACTGTCTTCTCTCTACCATCTTGGTCGGAAGTGTAATGATTTCGTGAGACAACAATATTGTGTTAAACAAAACCAAAAGATCGAAAAAATAGAAAAAAAGGGGTAAAATACCTAATCAGCAAGACCACTGAACTTGAGAATTGATTGAGAAAGGAGAATCTGAGAATTATTGGCTTTCCTGAGAACACTGAAGAGGAAAAAAACTTGGACTTAATATTGCAGGATTTAGTGATGGAAAATTGCCCTGATATCATGGAACCAGAGGTCAAAATAGTTATTGAAAGAATACATTGATCCCCTCTGGAAAGAGGTCTGAAAATGAAAACATCAAGGAATGTTGTGGTCAAATTCCAGGACTATCAGATCAAAGAAAAAATCCTGCAAGCAGCCAGAAAGAAAAATAATTTAAATACAAAGGAGCCACAGTAAGGATTACATAGGACCTGGCCACAGCAACTTTAAGGGATCGAAGGCCCTGAAATGAGTTATTCTGAAGAGCAAGGGAGCTTGGAATGCAGCCAAGAATCCACTACCCAGCAAAGCTGAGTCTTCTTTCCAAGGCAAAAGATGATCATTTAATGAAATAGGTGACTTCCAAGATTTCATGATGTAAAGACCAGAGCTAAATAGAAAATTTGGACATCAAACAGGAGCTCAAGGGACACTTGAAAGGGTTAAAAAAAAACTTGCTATACAATAAGATGAAACTGGCCAAATACTCACTTGGGATACTCTTAAAAGTGTTTAGAACTCTCTATCAGAGAGAATATACATAGCCAGAAGTGATGGACACAAATCACTTTTCTGTGACTCAGATAGAATGATATAAAAAAAACCTCCTTTAAAAAGGGGGCAGAAAAAAAAGAGCACAGTAAGGAGAAGGGAGGTTGGAGGGAGATTGAATGGGTTAAATCTCATTACATCAAGAGATACAAAAGACCTATTGTAGTAGAGGTGAGGTAGGCAGGCTGTGAGAACCATCTGAATCTTCATTTCATCAGACTTGGCTGAAAGTTAAATTAAATACGCTTAATCAAATGAAGAAATGTAACTAGACTTTCAAGAATTAAAAGGGGATGGGGGATGGGAAATTAGAGATAAAGGGGGAATTAACAGAAGGAAGGGAAGAAGAGGAACAGGGAAAGAAGAAAAGGGGGAGGGGAGCCAATTTAAGAGGGCAAACACACTGAAGGTGGTGGTCTTCAGAAACAAAACACTGGAGAATATGGATAAAGGGCAAAAGGGGAAAAATACAAACCAAAGGCAGATTTCATGGAGGGCAATAAATAGTTAATAATTAAAACTTTGAATGTAAATGGAATGAACTCTCCCTTAAAATGTAAAAGAATAGCAGAGTAGATGAGAAAACAGAATCTTACAATATTGTGCTTACAAGAAATTCCTCTGAAGCAGAGAGATACATAGAGAGTAAATGTAAAAGGTTAGAGATAAATATATTTCCCTTCAGCTACAGTGAAAAAAACTGGGGTAGTAATCCTTTTATCAGACAAAGCAGCTGCAAAAATAGATAGTGTTAAAAGAGATAAGGAAGGAAAATATATCCTCCTAAAAGGTACTATAGACAAAAAAGTAATTTCAATACTTAATATGTACATACCCAATGGGAAAGTATCCAAATTCTTACAGGAGAAGTTGAAAGAGCTACAGAAAGACATAGACAGCAAAACTCCACTAGTGGGAGACCTCAACCTCCTGCTCTCAGCTTGAGATAAATCAAATCATAAAACAAATAAGAAGGAAGCTAAGGAGGTAAATAGATTATTAGAAAACCTAGACATGATAGATTTATGGAGGAAATTTGATGGGGATAGAAAGGAATATACTTTTTTCTTCATATACATGGCATTTACACAAAAATTGATAATGTACTAGGACATAAAAAAACCTAATGATCAGTTGCAGAAAGGTAGAAATAGTGAATATATCTTTCTCAGATCATAATGCAATAAAAATCATATTCAGTACTGAGCCAGAGAGATACAGACCCAGAACAAATTGGAAACTGAATAACCTCATTTTAAAGAATGAGTGAACAAAGCAACAAATTGTAGAATAATTAATTATTTCATACTAGAAAATCACAGTAATGATACCTAAAGAAGGAAGAGTTAAAACAGAGAAAGAAAATTATAGACCTATCACCCTTATGAATATAGATGCAAAAATCTTAAATAAAATATTAGCAAAAGGATTACAATTTATCACTAGGGTAATGCATTATGATCAATTAGGATTTATCCCAGGAATGCAGGGTTGCTTCAATATTAGGTAAACTGCTATCATAATTAATTATATCAATAACATACCTATCAGAAATCATATGATCATATAAATAGATGCTGAAAAAGCTTTTGATAAAATACAACACCCATTACTACTAAAAACACTAGAGAGTGTAGGAATAAATTATTTGTTCCTTAGAATAATAAGCAGTATCTATCTGAAATCATCAACAAGCATTATATGCAACAGTGATAGGTTTGAGGCATTTCAAATAAAATTAGGGATGAAACAAGGATGCCTGTTATCACCATTACTATTCAATATCGTATTAGAAATGTTTGCCTCAGCAATAAGAGAAGAAAAAGAAATTGAAAGAATGAGAATAAGGAAGGAGGAGGCAAAATTCTCATTCTTTGCAGATGACATGATGGTATACCTTGAGAATCCCAAAAAATCATCTAAAAAACTACTGGAAATAAGTAGCAACTTTTGAAAAGTTGCAGAATATAAAATAAACCCCCATAAATCCTCAACATTTCTATATATGAATAGCAAGATACAGCAGAAAGAGCTAGAAAGAGAAATCCCTTTCAAAGTAACCAAAGATAAAATAAAATAAAAGTGAGTCTAACTGCCAAGGCAGACTCAAAAACATTTTGAAAACAATTACAAAAGTCTTCTCACATAGATAAAATTAGATTTAAATACCTGGTCAAACATCAGCTGTTCATGGAGAGGTCAAGCTAATATAATAAATATGACAATTCTACAAAAACTAAACTTCTTGTTCAGTGCCCTACAAATGAAAATTCCAAAAAATTACTTTAATGAGGTAGAAAAAGTTGTAAGTAAATTTATATGGAGAAATAATAATAAAAAGTCAAGAATTTCCTGGGACTCAATGAAAAAAAGTGCAAAAGAAGGTGGTTTAGTCTTACCAGATCTGAAATTATATAATAAAACATCGGTCCTCAAAATTGTCTGGTATTGGTGAAGAAATAGTCATGGATCAGTTGAATAGACGAGGTGCAACAGCAGGAATTGATTATAGCAATCTGCTGTTTGGTAAACACAAAGAGTCCAGCTATTGAGCTAAAAACTCTCTCTTTTGTAAAAACTGTTGGGAAAATTGTAAGTTAGTATGGAAGAAACTTAGATTAGACCAACACTTCACATCTTATACCAAGAGAAGATCCAAATAGATACAGGATTTAGACATAAAAAAAACAAAACAATATTATAGGCAGCTTGAAGTTCAAGGAGTAGTTTACTTGTCAGATCTATGGAAAGAGAAACAGTTTAGGATCAAAGAAGAGATAGAGAACATCATTCAAAACAAACTAAATAATTTTTACTACATTAAATTTAAGATCTTTTGCATAGACAAGACCATTGTAACCAAGATCAAAAGAAATTTAGTAAATTGGGAAACATTTATGCTACTAGTAAGCCTGGGAAAGGACTTATTTCTAAAATATGCAGAGAACTGAGTCAAATTGTAAAAGAAAAACAAACCATTCCCCAATTGACAATTGCTCAAAGGATATGCAGCAGCAATTTACAGTTGAGGAAATCAAAGCAATCCATAACCATATGATAAATTGCTCCAAATCATTACTTATTAGAGAATTGCAAATTAAAGCATTTCTGAGATACCACCTCACGCCTCTAAGATTGGCAAATATGACCAGGAAGGACTATAATTAATATTGGAAGGGTTGCAGGAAATCTGGAACACTAATTACATTGTTGGTGGAACTGTGAATTTATCCAACATTTCTGGAGAGCAATTTGGGATTATGCCTAAAGGGCAACTAAAGTCTGCATACCCTTTGACCCAGCAATACCACTACTGATTGTATACCCTGAAGCAATGATAAAAAAGGGTAAAAACATCACTTGTACAAAAATATTTATAGTAGCCCTGTTTGTGGTGGCAAACAATTGGGAATTAAGTGAATGTCCTTCAATTGGGGAATGATTTAACAAACTGTGGTATATGTATGTCATGAAACACCATTGTTCTAATAGAAACCAGGAGTGATGGGAATTCAGGAAAGCCTGGAAGGATTTGCATGAACTGATATTGAGTGAGATGAGCAAAATCATAAAAACATTGTATACCTTAACAGCAACATAGGGGTGATGATCAACCCTGATGGACTTGCTCATCCCTTCAGTGCAACAACAATTTTGAGCTATCTGCAATGGATAATGCCATCTGTATCCAGAGAAAGAATTACAAACTTTGAACAAAGACTATTATGATCAAATTAGAAAAAAATTATATTATTATGCATTTTTAATATCTCATACTTTATTTTTCTTCCTTAAGGATATAATTTCTCTGTCATCATATTCAGCTGAGATCAATGTATATTATGGAACCAATTTAAAAACTAACAGAATGCCTTCTTTTGGGGGGTGGGGGGAAGGAAACAAGAATGTGGGGAAAATTGTAAAATTCAAAATAATAAAATCTTTATTTAAGAAAAATGTATAAAATTTTTTTAAAAAAGGTAATAGTCTTTGGTCTTTGTTCAAACTCCATAACTCTTTCTCAGGATGCAGATGTCAGTATTGTTTGCAAATAACACAAATTGAACCTGATTGTTGCCCTGTTGTTCCATCACATACATATGCTACAGTTTATTAAGCTGAATATTCCCCAATTGATGAATATCACCTAAATTTCCAATTTTTGCCACCACAAACAGAGCTGCTATGAATATTTTTCTACAGTTGAGATTTTTATGCTTTTTCATAATCTCTTCAGGGTATAGATGCAGTAGTGGTATTTCTGAATCAAAGGGTATGCATATTTTTGATGCCTTCTGGGCATAATTCCAAATTGCTCTTCAGAAAGTTTGGATGAGTTCACAGCTCCACCAATAATGTATTAATGAACCAGATTACCCACATATCTTCCAACATTGATGATTGTCATTTCTGATCATATTGACCAGTATGAGAGGTATGAGGTGATACCTCAGGTGAAGTTTAATTTGCATTTCTCTAACAATTAGTGATATAGAGCAATATTTCATATAACTAGGAATCATTTTCATTTCCTCATCTGTAAATTGCCTTTACATATACTTTGACCATTGTCATTTGGGGAATGGCTTATCTTTTTTTTTTAAATTTGACTCAATATTCTCTGGATATTTTAGAAATTAGTCCTTTGTTAGAAATACTAGTCATAAAAAATGTTTCTCAATTTGCTACATTTCTTTTGATCTTGGTTATGGTGGCTTTGTATGTGCTTTGGCTTTTTAATTTAATGTAATCAAAATTGTTTAGTTTATTTTTAATGGTGTTTTCCATCTCTTCCTTGGTCATAAACTGCTTCTGTTTCCATAGATCTGGCAGGTAAACTATTCTCTGATCTCCTAGCTTGTTTATAATATTGTTTGTTTTTATGTCTGGATCCAGTATCCATTTTGATCTTATCTTTGCTACAGGGTGTGAGGTGTCAGTCTAATCCAAGTGTCTGCCATACTAACTCCCAATTTTGGATGCTTTACAATTCGGTTCGTTCATATTTAGTATTGAAATGACTTTATTGACTATGATAACTTTTAGGAGCATATAGTTTCCTTCATTATCTCTTTTAAAGCTATTTATTTTTGCAGTTGCTTTGTCTGACATAAGGATTGCTATCCCTGCTTTTTTTCCCTTCAGCTGAAGCAAAATATATTTTGCTACAAACTTTTACCTTTACTCGATATGTATCTCTCTCTTCTTGAAATGAGTTTCTTGTAAGCAGCATATTGAATTATTCTTGTTTTTAATTCAGTATGCTAATCATTTATGTTTTATGGGACAATGAATCCCATTCACATTCAAAGTTATAATTACTAACTCTTATAATTACTAACTCTTTATTGCCCTTCACGCTATCTCCCCTCAGTTCATAGTTTCTCCTTTTTTTACTTTATCCATTTTCCCCAGTATTTTGCTTCCAAATACTACCACCTTCAGTATGTTTGCCCTCTTATATCCAACCCACTTCCGTTTTTTTTCCCTTTCACTTTGCCCCTGCTTCCTTCCCTTCCTTCTGTTGGTTCCCACTTTCCTCTACCCCCCCTTTTCCCATTTTAACACTTTAAAAAGTAAGATAAGTTTATTAACTTTACAGAGTGTATGTAACTTAATTTTAAGCAAATCTAATGAGAGTAAGATTCAGACAGTTCCTACCTCCTCCCTTCTTCCCCTCTATTGCAATAGGTCCTTTGTACTTCTTAATGTAATATGTCTTTACAGTCTCTTTACTCTCCCCCTTTTAAGGAGGCATTCTATATGAGTCACAGAACGGTCATAAATATCCATCACTAAATCCTGTAATATTGAGTTCAGGCTTTTTTTCTTTTCAATATTTTCAGGAAGAGCAATAATTTTTAGGTTATCTCTCCTCAATCTATTCTCAAGGTCAGTGGTTTTGCTGAAGACCAATTTTATATTTTCTTCTATTTTTTCATTTGTTTGGTCTTGCTTAACAGATTCTTGTTGTCTCATTTGTAAAGTTCTCAGAGCATCCCAGTACTTAGAGATTTTTAAGATTCTTGGGGGGTGGGGTAGCTAGGTGGTGCAGTTCATAGAGCACTAGTCCAGGAGTCAGTAGGAACTGAGTCAAATATGGTTGCATACACTTAATAATTGCCTGGCTGTATGAACTTGGGCAAGTCACTTAGCCCCATTTCCTTACATAAGTAAAATTTAAAAAAAAAGTTTCTTGAAGTTAAATAGATGAGGTTTGTCTTAACCAGTGCTTCACTTAGCAAGGGGTTATGTACCTTGGGTGAAGTGGGAGGGAGGGCAAAGTGGGAAAGTGAATAGGCCTTGTGTAACTTAACAAGAGGTTAATTATGCAACCCTGGGTGGGGGAGGGGAAGGGTGGTAGAGTGTGAGAGAATGGGCCTGGATTGAAGGGCATAAATAATTCAAGAAATGATATGGCTTTTGATGATATTTTGGTTCATGAGGAGAGCTGTGTATACTTAAAAGGTACATGAAAGGGGAGTAAGGTAAAAATTGATTATAATTTTAATTTGATATAATTTGAGTCAGTGATGCTTATTAAGCAATCAAGCAATCTGTGATGGCACCTTGATAAAAATATTAGCTTAATGAGCATTCAAAATCATCAAGCCATGAATGATGGTACCAGATTAATAATATTGGATCAATAAACAACAGCAAGGGAAGAAGAACAAAGATTTTAATTTTAGAGGGAAAGAAGGGAGAATGTGGATGCTGAATTAGCCCAGAGAAGGAATAAGATACATTCCTACCTGGGTTTAAAAATCTACCATAACACACAGGGGCTGGAACTGGGAAAGGGAAAGTTAAGGGAAAAAAGGACTGACAAAAGTGAAGGTGAAGGTATAACTGAAAAGAAAATGAAATCTCAATTTTAAAAATAAATCAAAGGGGAAAATCAATAAAATCTTTTTGTGGAGGGATAAGAGAAAAGGAAAGAGAAAAATATAAATAGATAAAATAGCATGGAGAGAAATACAGAATCAGTAATCTTAACTTTAAGTGGAAATGAAATAAAATGAAAGGAGGTAGCATAATGAATTAAAAACAAGCATCCTACAATATGTTGTTTATAAGGAAACACATTTGAAGCAAAGAGATATACAAAGAGTAAAAGCAAAAGATTGGAGCAAAATATATTAAGCCTCACTTGAAGTAAAAAAAATAAGGGGTAGATTTTGAAATCTCAAATAAAAAAATCAAAAATGTATCTCATTAAAAGGGATATTAATAATGAAGCTATATAATTACAAAACATGAATGCACCTAGTGGTATAACATCCAAATTCCTAGAGGAAAGGTTGAGTGAATTTCCAGAAGACAAAGCAAATATTTACTAAATTTACTAATATTACTCTCACAAAACTAGATAAATCTAACACCAAAATAAAGATAAGGAAATTAAGAAAGTGAATGAAACTTTAGGAAATATAGTTATGGGAAAACCTTGGAGAACACTTGATAGGGATAGAAAAGAATAAATCTTTATCTTGGTGGTACATTGTACTTATACATAAACTGGCCATGTATTAGGGCACAAAAACCTACTACTTAGACCATGATGCAATAAAAATTACAACTAATAAGGAGTTGTGGAAGGATCCAAGAACTAATTGGAAATTAAATAACTATCTTAAATAATGGCTGGATTAAACAACAAATAATAGAAACATTTAATAATTATATCCAAGAAAATAATAAAAATGAGACATTTTACCATCATTTATGATATCCAAGGCAATTTTAAGGGGAAACTTTATATTTCTAAATGGCTTTATGAATAAAATAGAGTTGATTGATGAATTGGATATGCAACAAAAAAAATCTAGAAAAAGAACACGTTAGAGATCCCCAATTAAATACCAAATTAGAAATTCTGAAAATCAAGGGAGAGATTAATAAAATTGAAAGCTAGAAAACCATTGATCTCACAAATAAAACTTAGAGTTGGTGTTATTAAAAAGCCAATAAAGTAGAAAAACCTTTGGTTAATCTGATTAGAAAAAAAAAATATATATATATATATAATCAAATTATCAGTATCAAAAATGAAAAAGGTGAACTAACCATCTATGATGAAGGAAATTAAAGAGATACTTTAGATCTACTTTGCATAATTGTGTACCAATAAATTGTATAACCTGAGTAGAATAATTTATGAATATTTACAAATATTCAAATTTCCTAGAATAACAGAAGAAATATATATATATATGTATATATATATATATATACATATATATATATATACACAAAACCAACAAAATTTCAGAAAAAAGAGATTGAAGAAATGATCAATAAATTCCCTAAGAAAAAGTGTCCAGGTCCAAATAAATTTATAGGTGACTTCTACCAAACATTTAAGGAACAATCAATTCCTACACTCCATAAATTATTTAAAAATAAGAGAGGAAGAATTTCTACCTACCTCCTTTTTTGACACCACCATGATGCTGATACCTAAACCAGGAGGAAACAAAACAGACTAAGAAAATTATAGACCAATCTCTATAATGAATATTGATGCAAAAATCTTAAATAAAATTTTTGCAATGGGACTGCCACAAGTTATTACCAGAATAATACACCAAGATAAAATATGATTTATACCAGGTAGGCAGGGATGGTTAATTATTAGGAAAATACTTGACATAATTAAAGATATCAGGAATAATACCAGCAGAAATTATATGATTATCTCAATAGATGCTGAAAAAGACTGATAAAATACAATATCCATTCCTATTAAAAACACTAGAATGTTTAGGAATAAATGGAGTTTTCCTTAAAATAATATATAGTATCTCTCTAAGACCATCAACAAATATTATATGTAATGGGAAAAAACTTGGAGCATATCCAATAAAATCGGGGGTGAAATAAGGATGCCCATTATCATCATCACTATTCAATATAGTATTAGAAATGCTAGCAATCACAATAAGAGAAGAAAAAGGAAGTTAAGGAATCAGAATTGGCAATGAGGAAGCAAAGCTTTTGCTCTTTGCAGATATTATACTTAGAAAATCGAAGACAATCATCTAAAACCTCCTTGAAATAATGAATAAATTCAGCAAAGGAGCAGGATATAAAACAAGCCCACATAAATCATCAGATTTCTATATATGAACAACAAAGCCCAAGAACAAAGATAGAAAAAGAAATTACATTTAAAATAATTATAAACAACATTAAATATATGGGAATCTACCTCCCAAGACAAACCCAGAAACTATATGAACACATCTCATTCAAATAAAGTTAAATTTAAATAATTGAAAAAAATGTCAAATGTTCATAGCTAGGTCAACCTAATATGATAAAAAAGACAATTCTAATCAAACTTAATTTAACATTCTGTGCCATACCAAATTACCAAATAACTACTTTACTACGCCTGAAAAAATACTAAGAAAATTCATCTGAAGCAACAAAAGGTCAAGGATAGCAAAGGAACTGATGAAAACAAAATGTAAAGGAAAGTGGCTTAGTTCTACTAGATCCACAACTATACAATAAAGTGGCAATTATCAAAATTGTCTGTTACCAAAAAGAGTAATGGATTAGTGGAATAGTATGCGTTCAAAAGAAGTTGCAGTAAATGACTACAGCAACCTATTATTTGATAAATCTGAAGACATCCATTTCTGGGATTTAAACTCACTATTTGACAAAAATCGTTAGGAAAACAGGAAAATAGCATGTCAAAAATCTAGGCATAGATTCACATCTCACACCCTATACCAAAAAAAGGTCAAAATAGGTACAGGATTTAGACTTAAAGAGTGACACCACAGATAAATGAATAGACCAAGGAATACACTGTCAGATAGATAGATAGATAGATAGATAGATAGATAGATAGATAGATAGATAGATAGATAGATAGATGATAGATAGATATAGGAAATAAATTTATTACCAAACAACAATTAGAGTATAAATTCATAATGTCTCAAGTCCTTCCCCAAATAATAAATAGTCAAAGGATATGAACAGTGTTCAACTGAAGAAATTAAAGTTATATATTATCATATAAAAGTGCTGCAAATCAATTGTGATTAGAGAAAAGCAAATTAAAACTACATGAGCTATCACCTCAAACCTATAAGATTGGCCAAGATGACAAAAAAGGATAATGATCAATGTTGGAGAGGTTGTGGGAGGATTTTTATATTGATGCAGTGCTGGTAGAGTTGTGAATGGATCCAAACCTTCTGGAGAGCAATATGTAACTACGCCCAAAGAACAATCAAACTCTTCATACCCTTTGAACCACCAATTCCAATTCTGGGTCCATATCCAATTATAAGAAATTATAAAAAAGGGGAAAGTCCTACATGTTCCAAAATGTTCACAGCAGCTCTCTTTGTAGTGGCAAAGAACTGGAAACTGAGGGGATGCCCATCAATTTGTGAATGGCTAAACAAATTATAGTACATGAATATTATGAAATATTATTTTTCTGTAAGAAACCATAAATGATCAGACTCTAGAAAAGTATGGAATGACTTAGAGGTTTTGGTGTCAAACGAACTGAGTAGAACCAAGAGAAAAATCTACATATCAACAACAATATTGTGAGATGAACAACCTTGATGAAAGTAGTTCCTCTTAGCAGTTCAGAGAGCTAGGTTGACTGTATTAGACCAACTATAGACTACGTTATCCCCATCCACAGTTAGAAAAACAAAAGAAAACAAAAGACAAAGAAAACAATCCATCAGAATCTGATGAACACCTTATAAAAATTATTCCTTATGGTATCTCTTTCCCTTAATCCTAATTCCTCTTATCAAAAATAACTAATCTGTAAACATATTTTTCAAAATATGTGTGTACAATGCTAACCTGACTGTCGCTGATTGGAAGGGTTGGGAAGGGAAGGTGGAATGAACTTTTGTAACTTAAACACATACATGTACATCTGTGTGTAGATAAATGAATAAATTAAAAATAATTCAATTTAATATCCTGTAAGGGACATAGGAGAGGTGTTCAATATTTATTGAGAAAGAAACTGAAGTTATAAAAAGATAAAGTGGCATATTTAGGGTCATATAGCAAGTGTGTGACAGATTTAATTCAACAGATATCAAATTACTTCAAATTTCAAATTCAGTCCTCGTCCTGAACAAAATGAAACATGGTAAGTAAATTCCAAATTACTTTTGAAATCCACAAGCTGTCTTGAAACTCCTGACCAATTTAGTATTTTTAGTATTTTAGTATTTTGCAATCTTGTCAAAACGTTGATTTGGTGCATAGAACACTGGAATAGGAGTGAAGGGACCTAGAATCTAGCTTTATCCTAGTTACTCATTACATTACTTTGGTCAATTTTCTTTACACATTTCTAAGATGAAAAGCTTGGATTTGATTTTGGATTTGGATTCATCTTAAAGGTCCCTCCTATCACAACAACATGATAACCCCAAAACAAGTGGAGTTCATAAATATCATGGCAGATGCAATAATATTACATGAATTTAAAGAGTAAACCATGAGATTGGAAGTGTAATATAGGTCCAAAATGATTTTAATTGTTCTTTCTCAGAATACAGGGTTTCTGTGTGTGTGTGTGTGTGTGTGTGTGTGTGTGTGTGTGTGTGTGTGTGTGTGTGTGTGTCAGAGCATTCAACAAATACAAATATATATGGTTGGTGTATATTTACTAAATATTTTGTTGATTTTTATAGTTTTACAGGAAGATCTTTTTAATATGACCTTTCTCAGATTATGTGAGACTATGATGTCTTATCTCTAAGTAATTCAAATTTCAGGGAATTTGAGATTTTTCTGGAAATCTTGTATCCTGTCTGTCTGTCCCAAGTGGGTAGACAAAAATGTGAAATGCCTTCTGCCATGGATAACTGAGTAGTATACTTTATTTTTTTTTTAGGTTTTTGCAGGGCAAATTGGGTTAGGTGGCTTGCCCAAGGTCACACAGGTAGGTAATTATTAAGTGTCTGAGACTGGATTTGAACACAGGTACTCCTGACTCCAGGGCTAGTGATTTATCCACTGTGCCACCTAGCCACCCTGTAGTATACTTTTCTATGGGAAATTGAGGCAAAAGAAAAAGCAAAGAATGTTTTTCTGGATAAATTATGAATGCATTTTTTTCTTAATGGATAAGCACTTTGTGTTTTTTGAAGGATTAAAGATCCTTCCCAAGGGCTGAATGTATTAAAGGCATGCTAAATACATGCAAATCTCTGGGTAGCATTCATTTAATTTTTTTTAATAAAATTCATTTAACTTACAGGCTGTCATGAGAAAGAAGATTTTAATTTCTTTATTTTTTGCCAGGAGGCAGAAATAAGAGCAAATGGAAAGAAGTATCAAAGACAGAAATTTAGGGTTGGTATAAAGACAAGGCTTCATAATAAATATGGTCGAAGAAAAATGAAAAAAGACTCATTCTTATGATACAGGAGATACTGAATGAAAGTCTTTAAAGAGAACCTGAGCAATTTCTTGTTGTATTGCAGTTTAATTTTAGGAATTAATTAAATTGCCAGTCTACTCTATTCCCTTCAATTGTGAAAATTTTCTGATTCTTGATTCTACTCAAATTAATGACAATAAATGTCGAGATTTTAACAGCATTTAGACTTAATCTATGTCACCTGTTCCTAAAATTCTTTCAAGATCCTGAAGGAAAACACAAATCAGACTTTATAGACTCTCCATTCCTGGTGTAAATCCTGCTTGATCATAGTGTATTATCCTAGTGATAATTTGCTGTTATCAATTTGCTAATATTTTGTTTAAAATTTTTGTATATATATACATTAGTGTAATTGGTCTATAATTTTCTTTCTCAGTTTTGATTCTTCCTCCTTTAGGTTTCAATATTATATAGGTGTTATAAAAGGAATTTGAAGACCCTTCACCTATTTCTTCAAGTAGTTTTTATAATAATAGAATTAATTGGTTCTTGAATGTTTTTGAATTCACTTGTGAATTCATCTGATGCTGGAGATTTTTTTCATAGGCAATTCATGATGGATTGTTCAATTTCTTTTTCTGAGATGTGATTATTTAAGTATTTACTTTCTTCTTCTTTTATCCTGGGCAGTTTATATATTTTTTGTAAATATTCTTCCATTTCACTTATATTACCAAATTTATTCATATATACTTAGGTAAAATATTTCCGAATTATTACTTTAATTTCATCTTCTTTGGTGATGAATCCACCTTTTTAATTTTTATTACCAGTAGTTTGTTTGTTTTCCTTCTTTCTCTTTTCAAATCAAATTAAGCAAAGTGTTATTTATTTTATTGTTTTTTGTTTTTTGTTTTTTTGTAGGTTTTTGCAAGGCAAATGGGGTTAAGTGGCTTGCCTAAGGCCACAAAGCTAGTTAATTATTAAGTGTCTGAGACTGGATTTGAACCCAGTATTTTATTGTTTTTTTATGATACCAATACTTGGTTTTATTTATTAATTCATTTTCTTGCTTCCACTAGTATTTATTACCTTTAATTTTCTGCATTTGCAATATGATATTTAATTGGGGATTTAAAATTTCTCTTTTTAGTTGCATATTTAGTTCATTGATCTCCTCTTTCTCTATTTTTATTCATATAAGCGTATATAGATAGAATCTTTCCCCAAATAACTGATTTTATTTTATTTAATATATTTTGGTAGGTTTTCTTCTTATTCAGCTATGTTTTGTTGCTCAGTTCATGCATTGTTTAAAATTAGTTATTTAGTTTCCAATTAGTTTTAGGTCTGTCTCTCCATGTCTTTATTTTACATGATTTTTGTTGCATCTTGACCTGAAAAGGATACATTCAATGTTTCTGCTTTTTTGCATTTGATTATGAGATTTTTTATGCTCTAGTACATACTCAATTGTATGAGGTGCCATGTGCCACGGAAAAACAAAGGTATATTCCTTTCTATCACCCATTCAATTGTCTCCAGAGTTCTATCATATCAATATTTTTTAACATTCTATTCAACTCTTTAATTTCCTTTTTGTTTATTTTAATGTCTAGATTTATCTAATTTTGAGAGAGGGAGGTTGCAGTCCCTCACAGTATACTTTTGCTCTGTATGTCTTCCTGTATCTCATTTAGCTTTTCCCTCTAAGAATTTGGATGCTATTTCACTTGGGGCCTACATATTCATTATTGAAATTATTTCATTTTTTTAGGGTTTTTTTGCAAGGCAAATGGGGTTAAGTGGCTTGCCCAAGGCCACACAGCTAGGTAATTATTAAGTATCTGAGACCGGATTTGAAGTCAAGTACTGTTGACTCCAGGGCCGGTGCTTTATCCACTGCGCCACCTAGCCGCCCCTGAAATTATATCATTTTCTATGGTACCTTTTAGGAGGTTGTAATTTCCTCCCTTATGTCTTTTTTTAAATTATTTTTCCTTTTGTTTTAAATTTATTTTTTTATTATCATTTTGTACAAATGTTTTTTTTACATTAATAAAATATTCTTGTTTACAAGTAAGCAAAATACCCCTCCTCCCTCATGAATATAGATAGACTTGCTTGGGCAAAAAATGTAAAGGGGAGAGAAAAAAATTAAAATAAAAAAAAAATAATTGTAGGTATGGTCAGGTGGCACAATGGACACAGCACCAGCCCTGGAGTCACGAGGACCCGAGTCCATATCCAGCCCCGTAAACCCAACAATCACCCAGCTATGTGACATGCAAGCTACCGGATCCCCACTGCCCTGCAAAAACCAAAAAATGAAAAGAAAGAAAAAAAAGACCCAAAATAAAATAAAATAGTAATAATAGTAGGGGTGGCTAGGTGGCAGACAGAGCATTGGCCCTTGAGCCAGTAGCACCTGGGTCCAAATCCAGCCCCAGACACCCAAAGATCACCCTGCTATGTGGCCCCAGGCAGGCCATCCAGCCCCACTTGCCCTGCACCCTCCCCCAAATAATAATAATAAAAAATGTGCTTGAGTCTTTGTTCCAACACCAACAACTCTGTCAAGGGTGGATCTCATTCTTTATGATAAGTCCATCACAAAAGTTATTTCCATATTTTTCCTAACTCCCTGCTTTCTTATTTCTCCACTACCAGGTACTCTATTTTTTCTCTCCTTTCACTCTGACTCTGCTGTAGGGTCGCTGAGTGGCACAGCAGACAGATCCCTGGTCCTAGAGCCAAGAAGCCCTGAGCCCCCATACCACCCCTTAGGCCCAGAATCCACATGGTCATGTGGTCCTGGGCAGGCCTTCCAATCCCAGCCCCTTGCAAGAAGTAAGAAAGAAAATGTGTTATATCTGGCCAATCTCCCACCATGGTCCATCCTCTCCTCCTTTATTCACATATTCACATATTCAAATATCTTTGACTATTCCCCCTCTCCTTTTTCTTTTTCCCATTCCATTTCCCTTTTTTCTATTGACTCCATTTTTACACCATATTTTATCTTCGAATTCAGCTTTCTCCTGTGCTTCAACTATAAAAGCTCTCTCTACAGGTTCTATTAACTGAGAAGGTTCATATGATTATCAGTTTCATCTTTCTATGCAGGAATACATGCAGTTCATCCTCATTGAGTCCCTCATATTTCCCCCCTCTCCTCCAATCTCCATGCTTCACCTGAGTCCTGTATCTGAAGATCAAACCTTCTGTTCAGCTCTGGCCATTCCAAAAGGAACATTTGAAATTCCCCTGGTTCATTGAAAGTCCATCTTTTCCCCTGGAAGAGGACATTCAGCCTTGCTGGGTAGTTCATTCTTGGCTGCATTCTAAGCTCTTTTGACTTCTGGTATATTGTATTCCAAAACCTACGAGCTTCCAATGTAGCTGCTGCTAAGTCCTGTGTGATCCTAACTGCAGCTCCACGATATTTGAACTGTGTCCTTCTGGCTGCTTGGAATATTTTCTCTTTGACTTGGGAGTTCTGGAACTTGGCTATAATATTCCTGGGGGTTGGTTTTTTGGGATCTCTTTCTCAGTAGCATCGGTGGATTCTCTCCATTTCTTTTTTGCCCCCTGCTTCTAGAATATCAGGGCAATTTTCCTGTAGTAATTCTTTGAAAATAATGTCAAGGCTCTTTTCCTGATCATGACTTTCAGGTATTCCAATAATTTTTAAATTATCTTTCCTAAGTCTGTTTTCCATATCAGTTGTTTTTCAAATGAGATATTTCACATTTTCTTCTAATTTTTCATTTTTTTTTTTTTGGTTTTGAAGTATTGATTCCTGATTTCTGTTAAATTCATCAATCTCCCTGAATTCTATTCTTTGTCTGAAGGATTTGTTCTCCTCAGAGAGTTTTCTTATCTCTTTTTCCATCTGGTCAATTTTGCTTTTTTAAAGCATTCTTCCCCTCAATAACTTTTTGAACTGTTTTATCCATTTGACTTAAGCTGGTTTTTAGCATGCTATTTTCTTCAGCATTTTTTTGGATTTCCTTGACTAAGCTGATGACTTCATTTTCATGTTTTTCCTGCATCTCTCTCCTTTCTTTTCCCAGTTTTTCTTCCAACTCCCTCATTTGATTTTCAACGTCTTTTTTGAGCTCTGTCTTAGCCTGAGCCCAATTTCTGTTTTTTTTTTCTTGGAGTCTTTAGATGCAGGAGCTTGTGCTTCCTCATCTTCAGACTGAGTATTTTGATCCTTCTTGGGCTCATTTGTGAAATATTTCTCAATAGTCTTCCTTTTGTTTCTTTGCTTGCTCATTTTCCCAGCCTGGGCCTGGTTTGGGGTGCTTCCTGAGCTTCTGGGACACTCCCACAAGGGTCTCAGTGTGTGAGGCTCTGTCCTCCCTCCTGGTCTGTGAATGACCATAAGCACCTCCCTCTGCCACGGGGCTGAGGTGGGGGGGGCCCTGCTGTTCTATGGGGGGGGGCCTAGACTGCGATCAGGATCTGAATGTGGTCAGAGCCCCAGAGTCCTGTTCCAGAGGCAGAGGACAGAGATCTGCAGTTTCTCTTCACTCCCCTCCCTCAGCTCAATGGACTCATGCTCTGGAGGCTCCTGCTTACTGGCTCTGCCTGCTTCTGTTTCTGGCTCTGGGCTGCAGAAAGACCATGCTGTTCACTGTGTGCCCTGAGGGCTGGGCTCCATGTGCTTGCTCTGGCAGAGGTCCCCCGCTGTTCCCCCACTTTGTGCCCGGTGCTCCTCAGGATGCAGCTCAGGAGACTCCCCCACTGCTGTGAGCTGAGACTCCCAGTGCCCTGGGGCTGCGTCCCTGAGGCTGAAGTTCTTTGGCTCTGGGGGGCCACCCCTCTGGCAGGCCGCCCCTCCAACCCCGGGGAGCAGAACCTTTCTGCTCTTTTCCAAGTTACCTTGAGTAGGAGAACTGCCTCACTGGGTCCCTTTGTATGTTCTGTCTCTTGAAATTTTAGTTAGAGTCCTTAGCTGATGAATTTTATCAGAGAGCTCCTAAGACTGGATCCCTTTTTGTAGCCATCTTGGCTCCGCCCCTCCCTTATGTCTTTTAATGAGATCTATTTTTCTAATTACTTTTTCTGAGATAAGGATTGCTAACCCTGCTTTTTTCACTTCAGCTAAAGAATGTTATATTTTTCTCCAGCTTCTTTATCTTTATTATATATGTATTTCTCTGCTTCAAAAGAGTTTCTTGAAAGCAACATATTGTAGATATCTGTTTTTTAATGTACTTTGCTCTCCACTTCTATGTTATAGGAGAGTTCATCCAATTCACATTCGTAGTTATAGTTACTAACTTTTTGTGTCCCTTCATGCTACCTCCCCTCTGTTTCTATATTTCCCTTCCTTTTACCTTCTCTCTCATTCCCAGTGTTTTACTTCTGAACATTGCCTCCCTCAGTGTGTTCCCTTCTTCCATTCACAACCCTCCCTTTTATTTCCACACTCCCTATTCTCCTTATTCCTTCCCTCCATTCTATCTGTCCCTCTTTCCCTCCCCACTCCCCTTAATACTTGAATAGTAGGATAAATTTCAAAACTCACCAGTGTGTGTATGTGTGATTTTGTGAATCCCTCTTTGAACTGAATCTGATGAGATAAGCTTCAAGGGGTTCTTATTTCCTACCCTCTTTCCCTCTACACAACTAATTATTTTTCACCTTTTCATGTGACATAATCTGTCACAATCTATCTCCCTTTATTCTTCTCTCTTTTTTGCGGTGAGGTTAAGTGACTTGCCCAAGGTTACACAGCTAAGTAAATATTAAGTGTCTGAGGCTGGATTTGAACTCAGGTCTTCTGGACTCCAGGGTCAGTGCTCTATCCACTGCACCTAGCTGCCCCCTAGTCTTCCCCCAGCATTTTACTGAAATATTTTTTTAAAATCATTCCATCAAATTCATGAACATGCCATGAATATCCATTTATACAGTCTATGTATGTTCCCTGTATTACAATTAAAATTCTCAAAAGTTATGAGAATCTCCCAGATGGTGATATAGCCAGTTTAATCTTATTGGATAGCAGCCTTTTTCTTTTCTCCTGTTTACCTTTTCATGTATCTCTTGAACCTTCTATTTTAAAATCAAATTTTCTGTTCAAATTTGTTCTTTTCCTCAGGAAAATTTGAAAGGCACCTATTTTCTTAAATGTCTATCTTTTCCCCTGAAAGAGAAGAGTAAGTTTTGATAGATAATAGATTCTTGATTGTAATTCAAACTCCCTTGCTCTCTGGAATATCATGGTCCAGGCCCTTCCATCCTTTAATATTAATACAGCCAGGTCCTTCAGAATCATGACCATGACTACTTGGCATTGGAATTGTTTCCTTCTGCTTGCTTGTAGGATGTTCTCCTTGATCTTATGATTCTCGAGTGTGACCTCAATATTCCTTGGTGTTTTCATTTTGGGATCCCCTTCAGAATGTTATCGATGGATTCTTTCAATGATTATTTTATCCTCTGGTTCCAGTTGTTTTGCCAGTGAGTTATTCAACTCTTTTATTTTTTCTTTCTTTTTTTTTTCTTTTTTTGGATTTTGTTGAATAGATTCTTGGTTTCCCATGAAGTCATTAGTTTTCACTAATCTCAATCTATTTTTTCAGGGAGGTATTTTCTCCATTTAGTTTTGCATCTTCTTTTCCAATAAGTCAATTCTATTTTTAAAGGAATTTTTATCCATTCATTTAGATATTTGGGTTTTTGAGGGAATTATTTTATTTTTGTATTTGCCCAATTGCATTTAAATTATTCTATATTTTTTATTGTAAGATATTAATTTTCTCTTGCTTGGTGTTTAATTAATCTTCCTTTTCTTTTCCCAATTTTTCAATTTTATTTTAAATTCCTTTCTTATCTCTTCTTTAAAGATTTTCTGGATTGGAGTTCAATTCATATTCTTCTCTGATGTTTCCCATATAATGTCCCTTCTGTCCTCCATTTCTGAGTTTGTATCCTTATCTCAGAAGTAACATTCAATAAATCCTGCTTCATGCTGACTTTTTATCATATTGGGATGTAAGTTTTCCCTGGTTTATTATGTTGGGAAAGGGGCTTGTTCCCAAACCTTTAGTGTTAAGAACCCTAGAACCCTTGCTTAATGGAGTTAGGAGTTCCAGATGGTAACTCAGTTGCCAAATAAGTAATGGATGCCAGAATTTTCTGTGAATTGTTTGTGTTAGAAATATCAATCACCTTCTCCCTAGGCCTGGGGCTGGATTGGTCTATCCTCTATACAACCCAGTTGCTTGGTTAGGTCATCAGGACTGGGAAGACCAGAGGCTTTACCTAGATAATTACTGCTGAGGAAGTCTAGTATCCACATCCAAACCTTGGAGAAAGGTGCAAACACCTAGGGTTGTTTCTGTGTTTGTACTTGAGAAAGCCAGGTCCTCCCACAGGAATATATAAGGAGGGGGGCGTCCTCTGGGAACATCAGGGATTCACAGTTCAGGCAGTCCTGACAAGTCATGCTGATCAAATGGACTTTCTGGGCAGCCACATAGAAGCTCTCCCAGTCTCCCCACCACACACATTATCACAGTGTTTTGGTTAATCCCTGGCCTCCTCTTGCTGACAGCACACTGGGTCTCTACATTCTGTCCTGGGCATGCTCAGGCTTCCCCTGAGACAGACCTTGCTGGAAGATTTTTCATTCTGTTCATTGTGGGTTCTGTTGATACAAAATTTGTTAAGAGGCTTGATTATTTTCAGTTCTGACAGAAAGTCAGGAGAGCTTAAAACAGTACCTGGCTTCTCTCTGCCATCTTGATTAGAAGTCTTTAGACAAATATCTTACACTATTTAACAAGATAAAATCTAAATGGATACAAGACCTAGAAATATTGAGAGACATTACAAGAATATTTGAAGAATATGGCACATGCTATCCCTTAGAATTTTGGGTAGGTGAATAATTAATGAGTAAATAAGAGACAGAAAGAAGTATGAGGTATAAAATATATAATTTTAATTAGATCAAATTTTAAAAAAGGTTTTGTTTAAATAAAACAAGCATCATGAAGATCAGAATGGAAAAAAAAAGAAAATGGGGGGAATTGCAGTACTCAGAAAAAGTGTCATATCTCAAAAACATAAAGACCTTTGTTCAATCTATAAGAATAAGATTCATTACCCAATTATAAGTGGTCAAAGGACTTGTATGAACAGGCAACTTTTTGATGGAGAAAGAAGAAAATAAATATAGTTATATAAAATGCCCTTAATCATATTGCTTAGAGAAATTAAAATTAAAACATCATTTTCACTTAGAATTGGATAAAAATGATTGAAAGGGGAAATACAAATGTTGAAGAGAATATGAAAAAATTGAGACACTACTTTTAACTTTGGTAAAACTCTGAATAACTATTATATTAAAGAAAATTGATGAATTTTGATTCAGAGAATATGGATTCAAATTCTACCCATTCAATGTACAATATATGTTACTTTGAACAAGTCACTTCTGTCCTAGGATTGTTTGCCTCTATTTAAAATGAAGGAGTTGTACAAGATGGCTTAAATAATCTTTTTCAGCTTAAAAAATTCATGCTATTGTAGTGTTATGATAATTTTTCTTTTCTTCAAAGAAATTTAATTTGTGCTTTTTTCTTCCAGCATCAAAATGTTCATAGCATATTTGAGTTCAAATTTTAAAGATATTTTTACATTCAGAGTTAAAGTAAAGTGACTTTCTTGACTATTGAAACAAGAAAATTTAACTTAAAGTACTTTTGAATAAGTGGAGAAAATTCTGCTAATATACAGAACCATATCATTGGGTGCAGAAGAACACTCTTCATATAGCATAATATTACATCAAATCATAATATATGATTTATAAGTTGAAAACTATTAGAAATGTGTTCAGAAATTTTTCATTTTAAGGTGAAAATCCAGATATTAGGATTTGGGAATTTTAATGCAAACTTTCTTATGTTTTCTTCTAACATAAGGTTGGGAAACATTTTTTCCTGCCAAAGGCCATTTGGATGTTTATACAATCAATCATCTGCTATATGTGGTCAAACATTTAACTAATTTTCCCCTACAAAGCTCCTAGATTTATTGAATTTTCAGTCTTTCCAGTAGTCATTATGGCAGAACCAAATTAAATGACCCATAGGATGAATGGTCCCCACCCCTCTTCTAACATATGGAAAATTAATAATTTAATTCCCAGTTTTCTGCTTTTCTTCTAATTTTGGAAGCATTAATTTTATTAGTGCCAAAAGCTTTTACTTAAAGTCAAAATAATTCATTTTGCAGTTGATAAGATGCTTTAATTCTTTTTTTGGTCATAAAATTATCCTCTTTCCATATATCTGATAGAAAATTTCTTGATCTGTTAATTTATCTTAGATATCCTTCTTTAATATAAATCCTGTACCCATTTTGACCTTATTTTGGTAAAAATGAGAGAGGCCTAATTTTTGCCCTACTGAATATCTTTCCTAACAGGGCCTGTAGAACTAATTTATCAGCATTGGAAGGGAAATGAACTGATTCTTCTTCATTTTATAATGCTCCCCACTCTTTGAGAAGAACAACAACTTTTTTTTTTAAGAAAAAATATTTGCATTACTAAAATAAGTTTTTTGGACCTATTAATTAATAATTTGGGTTTCATGTAGCCCTTTCCATGAATATATTTTGTAATTGTAAAAGTCTGGGAAATAGTATATGCTTCATTTGATGTAGCCAAATAAGTAGAATTTTGAATTCAGTATATTCAAAACCTTGAATCCTTTGTTAGAAAAAGAAGAGGAGGCTGATGATGAATACAAACAAATAGAAAGAATGACATGGAACTTAGAGGGAACACTGAGAAGAGACAGACAGAAAGAGAATCATGACAAAGGAGAGAATGTCCTAGTGTAAAGCCTGGGTTATAGTGTTAAATATTGAAAAGATGTTAAGAAAAATTAAGACTGACAAAATTCTACTAGATTTATTAATTTTTTAGGCTTTCTTTGCAAGGGAAATGGGGTTAAGTAGCTCACCCAAGACCACACAGTTAGGTAGAGTCCTTATTAAGTGTCTGAGGCTGGATTTGAACTCACGTACCCCAAACTCCAGGTCCAGGGGTCTATCCACTGCACCACCTAGTCACCTCTACTGGAGTTATTAAAGACAGGTCATTGGTAACTATAAAAAGAGAAGTCTGATTAAAATATTGACATTAGAAGCTAGACTTCCAATGACTGAAAAGTTAGTGTAAGGTAAGAAAGGTAAGTCAGCAGGTAGAGAGATCTTTCTCCCCAGCCCAGAAATTTAGTTATGAAAAAGAGAGAGACCTATTAGAATATAGTTTGACATTATAATAGAGAAAAGTAAAACATGATGCTCGTTAGGAAAAAAGAGAAGAGAGGGAGATAGAAGAGAATGCAAATTGGGGATGGGTTAGTTAGAAACAGAACACTTTTGAGGAGGGACTGAGGAAAAAGAAAGAGAGAATATAATATTTGGGGTGGAAATATAATTAGGAAGTATAACTATAAAAAAGTAAGCTAGTTTCTTTGACAAATGCATCATTTCTCGAACTTAGAGAACTGAATCAAATTTATAAAAATAAAAGCCATTGTTCAATTGATATTAGGAAAACTTATGAATAGTTTTATATAGATACTATCAATGCTATCTATGGCCTTATAAAAAAAGTTCTAACTCATTATCGATTGAAGAAATGGAAATTAGAACAATTCTGAGGTACTACTTATACCTATTGGATTAGCTAATAGGAAGGAAAGGAAAAATGACAAATGTTGGAGAGTATGTAAGGAAAAATGAGACATTAGAGCACTATTGGAGGAGTTCTTAAATGATCTGACAGTTTTATAGAACAATTTGCCAAAAGGATTATAAAATTGTGCATACCCTTTGATCTAATAATGTCACTGCTAGGTCTATATTGCAAAAGAGAAGAAAAACAAAAAGAAAAAGTACCTGTATATACAAGAAGAGTTATAGTAACTGTTTTCTGATGGTGAGAAATTAGAAATTGAAAGGATGCTCATCATTGAAGAAATGACTGAACAAACTGTGATATGTAATTATGATGGAATTATATTCCATTATAAGAAATGAGCAGGATGCTTTCAGATGAAAAGTGAAATGTATTATGTAAAAATTACAGTAATATCTTAGAATGATGAACTGAGAAAGACTTAGCTTTTATTAGCAATACTGGAACCCAAAAACAACTCTGAAGATCTTAGTTAAAGTATGCTATCCATCCTCAGAGAAAGAGCATATGGTAATTGAATAGAGATTGAAGAAAGCTTTTTGTAACTTTATTTGTCTGAATGTTTCTTTTAATGAGGAGGGCTATTTTTCATTCATAACATGAGTCTTATGGCAATGTTTTGCATTACTACATATTTATAACATATAAAATTGTATACTATCTAAATGAAGACTGGAATGATGAGAAGGGAGAGATATGGAACTCAAATTTTTAAAAAAGACCTTGAATGTGATCATGGTGTTCCCGACTTCAGAAAAGCTGAGAAGGACTTGCATATTCTGATGTTGAGTGAAGTGAGCAAAAGCAGAAGAACATTTGTAGACATTGTGATTAATGATGATGAACTTAGTAGTTCAGTGACCAAGGACCATCCACATAAGGAGAAAAAAGTAACAACTATGATGTCTGAATACAGACCAAAGAATATGATTTTCACTTTTTAAAGTATTTTATGTATTTCCGATTTCTCATGATTTTCCCCTTTAGATCAGTTTCTTCTTTCACAACATGACTAAGATGCAAAAATGTTAAACATGTGTAACCTATGTCAGATTAATGGTTGTAATGGGGAGGGGAGAGTAAAACAGGGAAGTAGAAAACATGGAACCCAATAGCTTACAAAAAGGTGAATAGTGAAATCTATCTTTGCATGTAATTGAAAAAACAAAATAATATTCCATATTTTTTAAAATGCTAAACTTGTATTTTCATGGAAGCAAGGAAAATAAAATATTAAATGAATAAATTTAAAAGGATTAGAAATTCCTTATAACTTAGTTATTGTCTGTTTTCTAGACAATTACTATAGTCTGGAAAAGCAAAACATGGAAGGTCTGGATGTTATATAGTAATAGTAATCAAGTTTTATATAGCAGAAGACATCAAGGCTAAGATTAGTTTAAATAACTTATCTAATTTTATACAATTAATTAATGTCTGAGACAATATTTGAACTAAAGTCTTAATTAATAAAAATTTAGCATCCTATCTAGGATATCACTCAGCTATTTTGAAGCATGGTGCAGAGAAAATACAAGAAGTCAATCTTTAGTTTATTTCTGTCTCTCAAGCAAGAAGTATAGTGATTGGATTTGGAAGGACAGAATACCAATACCATAGTAAACAGTAAATAAAAGTCCATGACAAATGGCATAAAAAAAGAATATGTACATAGCTATTTTCAATGATTTCATATTATCTTGTCTCTACAATTTATATTGTAGAGTATTTAAAAAATTCTTCCAGATATGTCATTTGTTTGTTGTCAATGATCTTTGAGAAATTATGAATTCCTTCTTATGTAGGAACAAAAATAGAAACAATGTGCTTAGTTACCTGAAAAATAATGTATTTCTTTCAAACTAGAAACCAGGGTGCTTGATATATTTTCCTAATAAGTTCTTTGGGATCAGTTATTAAAAGAATGGTTTACATACCTAGAAAAAGAATAGTGATAGCTAGCATAATTTTATGCCATGAGATACTGAAAAAAAAGTCAGATTTTGATTCAGAGGACTTAAGATTTGCATCCTGACTTTGCTAATCAAAAGTTCGGTAATGAATAGACCCAGAAATGTATAGATCTATAAGATCCATGGAAAGGTGATAAACTTATGACCAAACAAGAATTAGAGTACATTATAAACTGCAAAATAAATGATTTTGACTATATTAAATGAAAAAGGTTTTTCAGTAACAAAATCAATGCTGCCAAATTTATAAGGAAAGCAGAAAGCTGAAAAACAAATCTTCACAACTGGGAGTTATGATTAAGGTATAATTTCAAAAATATAAAGAATTGCATAAAACTTATAAGGTCACAAGTCATTCCCCGATTGTTAAATGATCAATGGACATGAATAGTTTTCAAATGAAGAAATTAAAGTTTATATATAATCAGAAAAAAAATGTTCCAAATCATTATTTATTAGAAAAATGTAAATTAAAACAACAATGAGGTATTTCCTCACACCTTTCAGATTGGCCAAGATGAGAAAAAGGGAAAATGTTCAATGTTGTAGAGGTTGTGGGAGGACTGGGACATTGATGTATTGCTGGTGGGGTTGTGAACAGTTCGTACCATTCTGAAGAGCAATATGGAACTATGCCCAGATTTCAATAGAACTCTTCATACCCTTTGACTCAGCAAGTTCAATTCTAGATTTATAACTAGAGGAAATTATTATAAAAAATGAGTTAAGTCCTACATGTTCCAAAATATTCATAGCAGTTCTTTTTTATAGTGGCAAAGATTTGGAAATTGAGAGGACGCCTATCAATTGGGGAATGACTAAACATGTTATAGTACATGAATACTATGGAATATTATTTTTCTGTAAGAAATTATATATGGTAGAACTCTAGAGTAACTTGGAATGATTTATGGGATCTGATGCTAAGCTAAGGGAGAAAAGCAAAAGAACAATGTACACATTAATAACAACATCATGAGATGTTCCACCTTAATGGAAGCAGATCCTCTCATCAGTTCAGAAAGCTAGGACAATGGTATTAGACCAGCTATGGATTAGACCAGCTGTCAACAATGTTAACTCTATCCAGAGGAAGAAAAACAAACATAAAAAGGAAAACCAACCCTTCAGAATCTGGTGAATAATTAATAAGAATTATTTCTTATGTATTGCTTTCCTTTAATCTTAATTCCTCATATGAAAATGACTAATACATAAACAAAGTTAATCCAAAATATGTATATACAATGCTAACATGACTATTTGCCACTGAAGGGAGAGGAGTGGGTAGGGAAGGTAGAAAGAAATTTTGTAACTTAAAAATATGCAAATACATATGGATGAAAATAAATAAATTCATTAAAAACAATAAAAGCTCTATAATGTTAAGAAAGACTCTTTCCATTCCTTTTTATAAAACATTACCATTGTTTTAGTAATTTTTACAGTGTTGGGATTGAATTATATTTTTTTAGTCTTTTCCAGTCACATTAGATGAAGATTATTTCCTTTTTTTTGATATGGACAATAAACTGATAGTTTAGAGAAATGCTGTAGATAGAATCTACCTTGGTTCACAGAAAGTCATTTGATAATCTTATGATATCTTAGCATTTGAGTTGAAGAGAGAGAGATAGTAGTACAATTGGAGAGACCCAGAAACATTTGACTTACTGAAAGAAAGAGGTGATTGATAAATCATTATTAACTCATAGAAATGTTCTAGTAAGTAACACCAGAATCCTGTCCTTAATAATTTTCTGTTTAGCAAATTTAATTTTTTATTTGGATGAAGGCATATATGGTTTACTTTGTAAATTTGAAGGAATAGCAGATGAATGACAGAATCAGGGTCAAAAGGTCTGAGTTGGAAAGGCTACATTGAAGACCAGGAGCCCATGGAGTAACTGGTTGGGATGTGGCTTGGAAAAGGAAAGTGATATTGGTTGGAGGAAATCCACTATGGTGGAGGGCACTCGTCACTGGAGACTTTACTTTCTGCTGCCCCAGCTTTGTGGTCTTCTTGTTAGTATCATTGTTGCTTTTCTGACTGTCTTTCTCTTTGTAATTGAGTTCATGTTTCTTTTTAGCTTTTTTAGCTTTTTTTAGCAGCAGACTGCAGTGGTTGGCCAAAGTTAAAGAGATTAAATTTAACAGCCATGAATGAAATTTCAAAAGAAAAATATGGTTATATAAATAAAGAATGAAGGAAATGTACCTAGAAAACTATTCCAGAGAAAAATACAATGGTTGTGAGATTAATATTACGTCAGTATTTGGGTCAAATTAGCAAAGAAACTGGGTGGCTGGGTTACACAGTGGATAGAGCACTGGCCCTGGAGTCAGGAGTACCTGAGTTCAAATCTGGCCTTAGACACTTAATTATTATCTAAGTGTGTGGCCTTGGGCAAGTCACTTAACCCCTTTGCCTTGCAAAAACTAAAAAAAAAATTAGCAAAGAAAAGTTAATCTTATTTTAGATTGCATTAGTGGAAGTATAAGGATCAACATAAAAGATATGAGGCCTGATGGACACTTGAAAATTGAATTCTGAGGTAATTTCTGGGCACTGCATTTTAGAAAAACTATGGTTTTGTCAGAATATGTGAGGAAAAGAGAAAAATACTTTGTTTTCTAAAAGTTAGATCATATAGTATCTTTCTATTCCTAGTTTTTAGAAATTAGTGGAAAAATGAAAGCTGTCTTCAAATATTTGATGAATTAGCCTGTGAAAGATGGATCAGATTTCTTTTCAATTTCATTCCTTTTTTTTTTGTTTTCTGTCACTTTTTAATTTTTTTGATTTGTGATAAAACAGAAAAACAAGCCTTTTGTAGAACTGTTAGCTAAGCACATTAATCTTTTCCTTCTATTTAGTGGACCAAGAAAATTACAACACAGTACATCATGAGCAGGATGCTTTCAGAAAAATCTGGAAAGATTTACATGATCTAATGCAAAGTTAAATGTGTAGAACAGGAGTAAATAGTATGTAGTACCAATAATATTGTATAAGATGATCAATTATGAATGACTTAGTTATTCTCAACAATAGTTATTCAAAACATCTCTGAAGGACTTGTGATGAAAAAATGTTTTCTCAATTTGGAGAAAGAAATGAAAGAGGCTGAATGCAAATCAAAACATCTTTTTCTTTTACTTTACTTACCTTGGGATCTATTTTTGGTCTCTGTTTTCTTTTATAATATGACTATTATGAAAATACATTTTACATAACCAAATCCATATTTAATTTCTTGAATTTCAGTGAGGGGTTAGTGTGGGAGAAAGATAATTTGGGATTTAAAATGAATTATTTTATATGCAATTGATGAAAAATAAAATCCTGCATAAAAAAGAAAAGAAAAGCATCATGCAAAATCTTTTGAACTCTGATTCATGAGCTTTGTTTTCTTCTCAGTGGTCAAAATGGTTCATTTGCTTGTTTTTTTTTCCAATTATTTTTGAATTTAATGCTTCTGGAAGGCTGATCTTCACATAGACAACATTATTTAGAGTTTAACTATTTTAAATCTCTTAGATAATGGAGGAGGAATTAACTTGAGTCAAAAGTTTAGGGAGTAGAAGAATTTCATGAAAAGAGGAAAGGAACACAGATCAGTCGAAACTTGGAGTTTAAAAAAAAATGAACAGGAGAGGATACAAGCTAAAGATGAAGATAGTGGTTATTTCCATTTTGATGGAAAAATAAAAGGTCCAAAAAACTTATTTTAGTAATGCAAATATTTTCTCTTAAAAAAAGTTGTTGTTCTTCTCAAAGAGTGGGGAGCATTATAAAATGAAGAAGAATCAGTTCATTTCCCTTCCAATGCTGATAAATTAGTTCTACAGGCCCTGTTAGGAAAGATATTCAGTAGAGCAAAAATTAGGCCTCTCTCATTTTTACCAAAATAAGGTCAAAATGGGTACAGGATTTATATTAAAGAAGGATATCAAAGATAAATTAACAGATCAAGAAATTTTCTATCAGATATATGGAAAGAGGATAATTTTATGACCAAAAAAACAATTAAAGCATCTTATCAACTGCAAAATGAATTATTTTGACTTTAAGTAAAAGCTTTTGGCACTAATAAAATTAATGCTGCTAAAATTAGAAGAAAAGCAGAAAACTGGGAATCAAGGTCTCATTTCTAAAATATACAGAGTATTGCATCAAATTCATAAGATCACAAGTCATTGCCAAATTAATAAATTATCAAAAGGATATGAACAGATGGTTTTTAAATGAAGAAATTAAAGTTATAAACCTTTATATGAAAAAATGCTTCAAATCATTATTTATTAGAGAAATTCAAATTAAACGACAATGAGGTATCATCTCACACCTATCAGATTGGCCAAGATAAGAAAAAGGGAAAATTATGAATGTTAGAGAGGTTGTGGGAGGACTGGAATATTGATGCATTGTTGGTGGAGTTGTGAACAGATTCAACCTTTCTGGAAAGCAATATAGAACTAGGCCCAAAGAGCAATAAAACTGTTCATACCCTGTGACCCATCAATTCCAATTCTAGGTCTATGTCCAGAAGAAATTATAAAAAAGGGAAAAGTCCTACTTATTCCAAAATATTCTTAGCAGTTCTTTTTGTAGTGGCAAGAATTGGAAATTGAGGGGATACCCATCAATTGGTGAATGGCTTAATGAATACTATGAAATATTATTCTTCTCTAAGAAATCATAAATGGTAGGACACTAGAAAAGCATGGAATGACTTATGTGATCTGATGCTAAGTGAAAGGAGTAGAACAATGTACACATCGATAACATTGTGAAATGAACAACCTTGATGGAAGCAGCTCCTCTCAGCAGTCCAGAGAGCTAGGTCAACTGTACTAGACTGGCTATGGGCTATATTATGCTCAACCAGAGGAAGAAAAACCAAAATATAACAAGACACACACACACTCACACACACACACACACACACACACACACACACACACACACACACACACAAAACCCCAAAACAATAAATTCTTCAGAATCTGATGAACACTTTATACAGAATTATCTCTTATTTATCTCTCTCTTAATTCTAATTCCTCATACTGCAAATTACTAATCTGTAAATTTGTTTATCAAAATATGTATGTACAAAGCTAACCTGACTATTCCCTTCTGAGGGAAGTGGAGTGGGAAGGGAGAAAGGAAGGAAATTTTGTAACTTAAAAATATATTTATATATATGTGCATTGGATGAAAATAAATTAATAAACTTTAAAAAGAAAAGAAAAAAAATTTAAAAAGGAAAATATTCAGTTAGGGTTAAAGGAAGAAAAACATTGTAGTAGCTGTTGAGTCAACTACTTAGAATTTAGCTGAATTTCTAACTGAAGAAGTTTGAATGCCATTAGGTATCTCTCATGATGTAAAATAACTGACACTGATTTTATTCCTGCAGAGATCTACAAGGCTTGGTTTCCACTGTTCAAATAAAAGCTGACTGAAATCTCCTGAGTTATATGGCAAGATCTAGGATGCTTCCATTATCCATCTATCCAAAGGAAAAGTAAATAGGATTATAACTACAAGGGACTCTCTCCTTTAGTCATTGCTGGCAAGATTCTTGCCATAGTCCTCTGTAAATTGACTGATTCTTTACCTTGAAGAAGATCATCTACCTGAGAGTGTGACATCAAAATGGACTAAGAAATGGTTGATATGGTGTGTGCTAGCTGCAGAAACAAAGATCTGTGCACAATATTCATTAATATCACTAAGACCTTTGAAATTTCCAGTCATGAGGGCCTAAGGAAAATCATGGTGAAACTTTGTTATCTAGAGAAATTCATCGGTATTACTTTGCTAGTTTCATGGGTTTCTCAAAAAAAGTTAATGATCTGATGCTTTCTTAGCCACCAGTGGATTGAAACAAGGCTGTGGGTTTGCTATTATACTTTTTAGTTGATGTTTTTAATGATGCTGTTGGACATATTATAATTAGGTTGAAAATGACTTCAAGGTCAGTTATTCCACTGACAGCAAATTATTTTATTTGAAAAGACTACAGCTAACCCTAATGTGGAGAAAAACTTGGCATATGACTTTTTGTTTACCAATGATTGTGCAACACCTGGTGTTTATACACACCAAAGTGTAAATAGATGTTGAGAGCTGCTCTAGCGAATTTGGGTTAAAAAGTCAGGTATGGCTAAAGACCCAGGCTTTAGTGCCTCTCAGGCTGAAGGCTTTCCATGGAACTCTGCTGTGATAACACAACACCATCATTTATAACCTCACTTAGTGATAGCACTGTACCTGAAATTCTTGACCTGGATTGCATCCTGCTAGATTATTTCCTGCACTATTTTTAGAAATATTATTTTGCTAATTTTGTAGTTTTGTGCTATAAAGAACTGTCAATAAGGGCTCTGCTTTTTGTCCTGCTAGGACCCCTACCCCCTACCTCTGTGTGTGTGTGTGTGTGTGTGTGTGTGTGTGTGTGTGTGTGTATTTCAATTCTCTCTTGAGCCAAACTAATTCTTCTGACGGTCGGGGGACCCTATTACTTGGCACCCCTCACATGGGGCAGGTAAGGGACTTGAAGCAGGTCCAGAGTTTGAGAGAGTCTTTCCAAAGAAGAAAGACCTTGTGAAGGAGCCAACAAAAGTCCCTGGATGAATTAAAGGTAAGGGGGAGGTTTGGAAGAAAGCCCAATATGGCAATATGGCAAGGCTTTCATTTTCATGTTTTCTGAGCTAGTATGGTGGGTGTAATAAGGAAAGATCTATATAAACTTATAAAGAAGCCAGGGCAGGACATAAATATTTTCAATAAATTGGTCAAAGAGAAGGGCTTAGAAATTAATAATAATAATAAATAGATAGATAAGGTTTTTAGACCATTCATGAGCATTCTACATGGTTCCCAAGGAAAGGAGAATTGGAACTTAGAAGGTACTTTGAATCTATATGATTGAAGAACAGTATGTTAACGGATAATGAATATTAATATGATAAACTGCTGCTGATATTTTCTCTTCCCTGATTCTTCACTATGATTCTACCAGAATACTTGCCCCCTCCTTCTCCCTATCTCTGCTGCTTGTTCATTTGTAATTTTTGCTCTTGTCACTTGACCTTGAAGATTTTTAGAGAAAGTACTAGATAGGGAGGGAGAATTACTTCATGAAGATTTGGATAAACAAGTGTTAAAGAAGGAAAATTATTTGGAGTTAAAAGAATCAGGAAAGAGACAGTGTAAATTACCAAATATGTTATACAATGAAATCATTAAAAGAAACTTTATTTTTAATTTGAGAAAGTTT
Source organism: Macrotis lagotis (assembly GCF_037893015.1). Classification (NCBI taxonomy): domain Eukaryota; kingdom Metazoa; phylum Chordata; class Mammalia; order Peramelemorphia; family Peramelidae; genus Macrotis; species Macrotis lagotis. The sequence continues at coordinate 433,321,101 of NC_133666.1, forward strand.
CAGGAAGTAAATTTCAAAAAGACAAGAGAGTCAGGATACAAAATAATGCTAAAATTAGATAAATAAAGGAATAAACAGAGACATAAACAAACAAACAAATAAATAAGGGGAATCTAAATAGCTAACTTTTAGCAGAATATATTGTAACAATATAGCTTCAAGAGTTTATCAATACATATACATATGCAAACTTTTATATTTTGAAAAGGAAAATAATTTAAGGTAATTTTGAATATGAGTTTTGGAATTCATAAGATTATTAAGAGAACTATAAAGAAAATCCTGTAATCTTAAAAATTTTTAGAAATATCTGATCTTAAGAATTAATTTAGCAGTTTTAGGGAGTAAAAGGAATATACTTTAAGTTAAAATGTTTTATGCATAGTAAATTTTGCATGAGAAAAGATTCAAACAATTTTTTTGAAAATTCAAAATTGTATCACAATAGCAAAATATGAATGAATTGAAGTGTCATCCATCACGTTTTAAAGATTTGTTATAAGAAATTTAGAAAATACCTTGCCAACAATCAATATTTCTGAAAAGCTTTCTTTTTCCACCTCATGCTTATGAAAGGAAATATTTATATGTAAGATCAATGAAGCTCAAGTAATATCTGTTATTTCATAATTAGAAATTATATATGTATCTTGTAATATTGGATTTGGTAAAAAATTTACATTGGGTTTTTGAAATTTATATATATATATGTATATGTAAATGTATATGCATATATATATACATACATATAAAACAGAAAAGGGGGATTTGTTGAGAGCTGTTTGAGCAAGTTTGACTTAAAAAATCAGTTATGGCTAAAGGTCCAGGTTTTGGTGACCCTTGGGCTGAAGGCTTTCCACAGAACTCTGCTGTGACAACATAACTGTGTCATTCATAACCTCACTTGGTGATAGCCCTGCACCCAAAATTCTTGAACTGGGTTATATCCTGCTAGATTATTTCCTGCACTAGTTTTAGAAACATGGTTTTATCCTGTATGCAAATTTCATGGTTTTCTGATAAAAAGAACGGTTTGATACTGTCAATAAGTGGCTCTGCTAGTTGTCCTGATAGCACCCCCACCTTTGTGTGCTCATTTCATTTTTCTCTTGAGCCAAACTAATCCCCTTGCTGGTCATGGGAGCCCTATTAGATAGATTTTCTATTGCTTGTATTAATTTTAGTCTAATAATTAACACCGAGGAAACAAAGATTCTCCATCAGATAGCAGTGTATCATCCATATGTGAAATCAAATAGCAGTGTATCATCCATATGTGAAATCATTTATTACAAGTCTGTGGAGAACTTTTGAATGGTGTAGATAAATTTACTTACCTTGAATAGTACATAGATAAATTGGTTGTTCAGATGCCTTGCCAGAACTTGGGAGGTGCCTAAAGAACATTTGGGAAAGAGTAGGTATTAGGACACTTAAGAATCTGCAGGTCTACAGAGCTATTGTGCTTATCTCATTGCTCTTAGCTTCATTGTTTTATGGAATAGTCTAGCAGTTAAATGCCAGAAAATTGAACTGCTTTTATTTGAATTATTTTAGTAAGACTCTGAAGATAACCTGCAAGTTAGGATACTGTAGAATGAGAACTTTACCAAACATTCAGACTCTACTGCAGAAAGCAAATTTCTGAAGGGTTGGTCATATTATTTGATTGCATAAAATACTTTTGTCTAAAATACTTTTATGGAGAACTCACACAAGTCAGCTATGCACATTCTAGTCCAAAGAAGCAATATAAGAACACTCTTAAGGTCTTTCAGAAAAACGTTGGTATTAATTGTGGAACATGGGTGGCCCTGGCACAGGAACATTTATCATGATGGTCCACATCAAAAAAAAGTGCTGTGATCTATGAGTACAGCAGAATTTCAGTAGCTTAAAAGAAATGTGAGATGCACAAATTTAGAGAAATTTCCCCTCCCAAATGGTCAAAATGACTATTTGTGCTTAATCTGTGCCAGAGCCTGTTAAGCTTATATTGTTATGAAGATATAAAGTTGAACACATATACATTGATCCCAGAATTGTGATGTCACTTTAGTCATCTTTAAGTAAAAATGGCAAAAATCTTATATATTTCCAGCAGGCTTGTTTTAGATCGGTAACAAGAAGAAAGATATATAGACTTCCTAGTCCAAATATCCACTAAAATTTGTCAGAATGGATTAATATTAAATATTTATGATAATTTATACAGACAAAAGTGATGCTTCCAAGAGGAACCTCGAAAAGAGGCTAAATATTGAGAAATATTGGACAAGAATTTGGAGGACACCTTAGGACACATCCAGGATTTTTATGGCTGATGCCAATTCAAGGTCAGAATTACAAAATAGACCATACAAGTTTTGAAGTAAATTTTAGGTAAACTTAGAAGATGGCATCTGATAAAGTAATTTCACTTTCATAATGGAAATAATGTTATTATTTATTGTATATTCACTGACCTCATGATTGGGAATAGAGTTCATCATAGGAACAATAAACTGTCACAAAATGATTATTTCTTCTCCTGTATTGGATTTGATCACTTTAGTTCTCACACAACTTCTAATGGGGATCCCAAGAATAGCCTCACATTTCTGGATTTAGGTTTTTATAACTATCCATGTAAAATTTGCATGCCCAATAAAAGTAAAGTACTGGAACAAATAGGGATAAAAACTATCATTTATGTAGAGATCATAATGGAAATTATGGATGCTGATGACACTGACAAATTAAATAGTACAGAGAAAAAAATGGAAGAAGACAGAAGAAAAAGCTTTATGAAATAAAGCAGTTAGTGAATATAACAAACTTGCTGAATCAGTAGAGGGGCTACATAAGAAGAGAACCTGAAAGAGCTATGTATTCACTATCAACAGGGAATGAAGTGTCTAGAAAGAGACAATAAATTAAGATCAAGGGTGGAGATTGAGAAAAATCCATTAGAACTGGTGAATATGATAGCATTGATAACACTGGAGGAAAAATTTTAGTTGAATGATGAGAATAAAAACCAGATTTCACAGGATTTAGAAAAGAGAGAAAGATGAAGAAATAGTGGTACCAAGCATGGATGCATTTCTTCATTAGTTTTGTCACAAAAAGGAGAGAAAAAATAAATGACATCTAGAACAGATAGTAGGATCTAGTGAAGATTTTTATTTCAGGATAATGAAGGCATGGGTATGTTTGTAGGCAATAAAGATAAACCTGTGTATATGTAGAAATTAAAGATAAGAGAGAATATGAATTGTAGAGCAAATAGTCTACTGAGGAAAACTATAGGGGATGGGTCCAAAGTTTGTATATATGGGTTGGCCTTAGATGTTAGGTTCTTTTGGTTTATTACTCTGTTTCACATACTTTATTTTTCCAGAAAACCAAGGCAAAATTTATCTAGATTTTCCGCCATATCATGTATTCTACCACATACCATCCTGACTTTACACAGGCTTGTTTCTCCAGAATTTAATCCTTCAAATTTGCCTCATAGAATTCAGGGTTCCCTTCTAAGTGAAGTCTTTTTTACCTAAATATATATTGAATGAATAAAGAACATGTAAATTTAGAATTTGTTTCCATGTCTAGGAGATAATTATGTTTTATGCATTGAGTCAACTGTCTAATTATTTATCTTCAAAGTGAAATATATGGGTAATCTTACTTTGATATTTTTATTAACAGTAAACATTAAAACAAAAAAGTCTATTTCTTATACATTTAAATGTGTATATTTAAATTGACAACATAATAAAGCCATGTGATTTTAAATCTCTTTTCCTTTGTTATGCTCCTAAGTTTTGGATTTTCTTTTCTTACAAATGGCAGACACTTACCAGGTTCCCTCTGTTAGTTTGTAACATTCAATTAAAGAAAAAGTTTGTAAAGTATTTGTTTCAATTTGTTTCAGGGCACCAAGCTAATTGAAAATGTCAGTAAATCTTATGAATAGGTGTATTTGATTCAATTATGTATATTTTCTGAAGTATGACTTTTGATTCATATGATTTTTGGAATATTGATAATATATATGATACATTTTAGAAAGTAATAAAAAGTAATTAAATAGTAATTAAAAAGGCCTACCTTCACAGGATTAATTCTCAGTTTCCAAAAGATTTTCTTATTTGCAATAATACAGATAATGAAAGCTTTAGTGAAGTGGAGTATGAAGGCAGAATATAAATATTGAAATCATGCTGATGTTTCTTATTAATTATAGCAAAAAAAATATAAAGCAAAGTATAAGAAAATATGTTTAGTGATTGTTACTGGTATTACATGTATCCATCTATGAAAATACAGAAAGTAAGCAAAACCATTAAGTGGAGAGTTAAAAGAAAAAAAAAGAAATACTAAAGAAAATGATTGGGACTTATATTTTAATTTTCATATCCCCTTGGAGGATGAAAATCCTGAGATAGTGACTATAACAACTGATGACTTCAGGTAATTATTTAAAAAATTCAAGGAAAACACTGGAAAGAGGTGGAACAAGTACTTCTTTGGTGCCTACTTTCGGCCAGATAAGGACTCACAAACATGATCTTATCCTTACAGCAAAACTGCAATTTAGATATTATTAATATTCCCATTTTACAGTTAAAGAAACTGAGGCAAACATAATTTAGTTGACTACTTAACTTATAAATGCCTGAGAGCATATTTGAATTCAGATCATTCTGATGCAAGGTCCAACACACTATCCAATGTACCAAACACTTTCTCTACTAGTAAATTAGTTTTCATCAATTTATAATTTATTGTATTATATTTTTTCATGGTAATATGTGAAAACATGGTTTAATATTCATTTTCAAAACTTTGAGATCCGAATTCTCACCCTTCTTTCAATTTTCTTCCTCTTCATTGAGAAAGCAAGTTATTTAAAATGTGTAATCATGCAAAACATTACCATAAGAGTAATAATAAAAGTAATGATAGTGCACCCTCCTCCAAAAAAAGAGAAAGCTCAAGAATAATAAAGTAATAAAAAAGTATGCTTCAATTCAGCATTCTCTTTGTAAATATATAGTATTATTTATCATAAAAGCTTCAGAGTTATCTTTAGCACTTCTGAGAAAAGTTAAGATATGCATTGATGATCATTCTACAATATTGCAGCTGCTTTGCATATAGTAATTTCCCATTGAATCTGTTAATTTAAGTCTTTCCAGGTTTTATTGAGAAAATTCTATTCATTATTTATTATAGCATCATGGTATTCCAACATAATTCCATAAAATTTGTTGTCATCCCCAAATTGATGAACATTCCCTTAATTTCCAATTCCTTGCCCCCAGAAAAGAGCAGCTATGAAAAACCTTATACTTATAGGCACTTTTACTTTATGATTTTCATCCCTTTTGGAATGTATACTTGGTAGTGCCATTGCTAGGTCAAAGGGTAGGCATGGTTTTATAGCTCTTTGGGTATAGTTCCAAATTGCTCTCTGGAAGTGTTGAATCATTTTACAGTTCTTCCAACAGTCAATCAATGTATCATTTTCCTTGCATTTTCTCCAACATTTACCATTTTCTCTTTCTGTCCTATTAACCAATCCAATGGATTTAAGATACTACCTGAGAATTTTTCTTCAGAATCGCATTTCTCCAATCAATAAAGACTTAGAACATTTTTATATGACCATAAATCATATTGTTCATCTTTGGATCATTTATAAATTGGGAAAAGGTTCTTTATAAATTTGACTTAGCTCTCTCTGTTTGAGAAATGAGGCCTTTCTCAGAAAAACTTGCTTCAACATTTTTTTCTCATAGTTCCAATTGTTATTTGCATTTCTATCCATCTTAGTTCTCCCACATCCATTTATTCTATCCTCTCTCTCCCTTTACCCTGTCTCTCTTCAAAAATGTTTTGTTTTTGTTTTTTTTTAGGTTTTTGCAAGGCAAATGGGGTTAAGTGGCTTGCCCAAAGTCACACAGGTAATTATTACACTAGGTAATTATTAAATGTCTAAGGCTGGATTTGAACTCAGATACTCCTGACTTCACAGCTGGTGCTCTAATTTACTGTGCCACCTAGCCACCCCTCAAAAGTGTTTTTTTTATCTCACTACACCCTCTCACAATCTTCCTTCTCTTCTATCACCCATCTCTACCTCTTTTCCATCCACTTTCCCTTCAACTTTCCTCTTGGGTAAAATAGATTACTCTACCCAATTAAATGTGCATGTAATTCCCTTTGTGATTCAATTTCAATGATAGAAAGGCTCACTCCTTCTCAAATGCCCCCTCTTACATTCCACTGCAAAAACTTTTAATTACCTCTTTTGTGTCAAATAACTTACCACATTCTACTCAACAAATTTCCCTTTCTCCTAGTATATTCCCCATTCATCCATTAATTCCATCAACTCCAGCTGCTGCCTTGTCTATATAGGGTATTTCTAATGGCCCCAATAACTGAGAAAGCTAATATAAGTTTTCAATATCATCTTCCCAAGAATATAAGCAATTCACTTCCTTAAATCCATTGTGATTTACTTTTACTATTTACCTTTTTATGTTTCCCTTCACTAAACAAATATTCTATTCAGTTCTGGTCTTCTCATCAAGAAAATCTGAAAATCACCTATTTTCTTGAATGTCTAACTTTTAACCCTATCCAAGTCCTATGAGTCCTTAATGTATAAGTTGGCAAATCTTTTGCTATCCTATCTCTGTGATATTTTAATTACTTATTTCTGATTTCTTGCAAAATTTTCTCTACCTAGGAGTTCTGAAATTTGGCTATAATATTGCTGGCAATTTCCAAATTGGGGCATTTTTCAAGAAGTGATCACTGCAGTCTTTCAATTTCTATTTTACCCTCTTTCTAGAGTATCAGGGCAGTGTTCTTTGATAATTTCTGTAAAATATGATGTCTAGTCTCTTTTTAAATGGCTTTCAGATAAGCAAATTTTTTTTAGGATTTTTGCTAGGCAAATGGGGTTAAGTGGCTTGCCCAAGGCCACACAGCTAGGTAATTATTAAGTGTCTGAGACCGGATTTGACCCCAGGTACTCCTGACTCCAAGGCTGGTGCTTTATCCACTATGCCACCTAGCCGCCCCACAGCAAATAATTTTTAAGTTATGTCTCTTGGATCTATTTTCAAGGTCAGCTGCTTTTCCAGTGAGATATTTCACGTTTTCTTCTAGATTTTCATTCTTTTGATCTTGTTTTATTTCTTCTTGAATTCTTACAATTCATCAACTTCCATTTATTCAGTTCTTTTTTGAAAGATATTTTCTTCATGGAACTTTTTTTTACCTCCTTTGTCACCTAGTCAATTTTTTCCTCATTGGCTTTTTCTATTATTTTGTCCATATGACCTATTTAGTTTTTAAGATTTTATTTCCTTGTATTTTTGTGCCTCCATCACGGAGTTGCTAAATTATTTTTCATGGCTTTCCCACATCATTTTCAATTCTCATATAAATTTTTCCTCTACCTCCCTTATTTGATTTTCAAAATCTTTTTGGAGATCTTCCATGATGTGAGATTAATAGGTATTTTTCTGGAGGCTTTAGATATAGATTTGAATTTGTTATATTCTTCTGAGTGTGTATTTTGTACTACCTTATTACCTTAGTAACTGTCTATGGTCAGAATTTTTTTCTTCTGCTGTTTGCTTATATCCATAGAGTATGAACTGATTTTAGCTCTTTGTTAAGGTGAGGCTCTGCTTCCAGGGTCTTAAGCCTTTTTTGCACCTGTTTGCAGAGATATTTCTAGAAATCTTAAAGTTTTTGATTCTTCCAAGGCCTTATCATCTAAGGAACAGTTTTGACAACTCTCCTGGATCTGTGCTTTCATCTATGGATGACCACATACTCCTTTCCCCTCCAGAATTGTGAAGAGGGTTCCTGCTCTGCTGTGGCAGTAAGCTCTGTTGTCCTTCTGCTCCTCTTTGAGACTGGGACCCAAGACTGTGATCTTGGTCCAAGCTTAGGCAAAGCTACCAAGCCCTGTCACAGTGATTGCAAAGAGACCTCTGTGATCTCCCTCTGATTCCCTTTCCATCTGTATACTGAAAGCCCCAGAACCTGCTGCAGTTGCTGATTCAATGACTCTCAAAGACTGCTCCTGGTCCACTGGGGCTAGGTCTGTGCTGCTGAGGTTTGCACTGGTATGTGTCCAGTCTCATTCCTGTGAAATACTTTTCTTGCTGATGTTCCAAGTTGTCCTTGGCAGTCACTGGACTGAGAGTTCTGGAAAATGTCATTGCTCCCTCTAACCCATTTACCTAGATGTCTCTTCCTAGATTTCTTCATCTGGTTTGCTCAAGTGTGTCCCATACTGCACTGTGCTCCTCCCTTAAACTGGTACAACAGACTCTTCCTACTGATTTTCCAAGTTGTCCTGGGCTGGAAAATTGTTTCAGTTTTATTCTGGGTACTACCACTCTAAAATATTTAAGTATAAATATTTATTTAATATTATAGTATTATATTTAATGTGCTAATGGCAAAATATTTTACTTTTGTTTCATTTTGAACTTTTTCCTATGTATGCCTAAATGATGAGTTTATTTTTTCCTTTTATCACCTTCAAGTCAAAGTTGTCCCTTTGCTACATGAATATAATTAAGGAAAACAAATAAAAGTATTATACATGACAGGTAAATATGTTCCCTTTTGCATCTCTCTCAAAAGGAGTAGTCAGAATGCTTCTTCATTAATTTTCTGAAATAATGATTGGTCACTTGATTGATGGGTGTTTGGTAGTATTAAAATTATGTTTTCATTTAAATTATTATAGCTATTATGCAATGTTTTCCAGGTTCTATTAATTTCACTATTAGTGAAAAGAAGTCTTCCCGGGGTTCCCCGAATTATAGCTGATCCTGTAGTCCAGAATATAGTATGGATTGCAGATTTGATTCTAATAACCATTACAGTGCATCCTCACCACTATATTTATTCAAGATTAATCACATAACAGCATAACTAAAATAGTATTACTGAATGAAAAGGCAAAGACAAATAATTTCATAGGTTTTGTTATGATAAATGTAGAAATAATTGAATCCTGAGTCAAAGTCTCCTCCTTTGTACCTAATGTCCATGTTGGTGAAGCAATCTAATACGAAAGTACATAAGTAAGGAAACCTATATTTTCATGGCAATTCATGAATCTAGTCTGCAGAAATTCTGGCAATTTTATCTAAAAAGATTCAGGGTTTCATTCTAACCTATTAGATCTTGATTCTTTCATAAAAGCCATGAACTATCCTTTACATTTTCCTGTCATATAAAACATTGATAAGCACATAATTTATCTCTTTATTCAAGTCACTAACAAAACTTACAACAAAATAAACAAATAAATAAATAAATAAACAAAAAGCTTAGACAAGCATCAATGATTCTGTTTCAATAGCATTTTTTCTCTGTATTGAATTCAAACATTAAATCATTCATTTGGAAGGGAATTGTAGTAGTCTGTTATTTTTTCATCATATTTGAATCACACCATCATCTAGCCTATATCTTTAGTCTTTCAATCAAAATCACATATAGTATCATTAAGAAATCTATATATATTCCATTTAATATCTCATAGATCTATGGTAAGGGATGAATTGACCTTAAACATTTGGAAAATCCTAAAGAATAATATAAATCTTTGCTCTAGTAATTTATTAAAACTAATTGTGTTCGTGTAATGTACTAGAAACTTGCAATACAGAAACTCTCAAGAATCTTACAATATGACAAAAGTTTCAGATATATACAAAATTAACAAAGAATCAGGATAGAAATTTATCATCTCATTGTGAAAGGCCAAAGAAAGTACTATTTGGAAAAAATATATTTTTCAGCTTTGGAGATTAAAGAAGAAAACTCAAGGTTTACTCTGAATTTGGCCTATTAAATCAAGCTTTTCTTATTAACTTGTTCTGAGATCCTGTATAAGTTGTTTAGCTTTAGGAATCTTAGAATCCATTAAAGAACATTTTATTGGAATCTATTAGTAGGATAAAGTTGAAAGTGGTAATTATAGAAGTACATTTCTGCTCATTTAAAGTTGTGACATCTTACCCCAAACAATTGTCTTGGTTTTGTTTAAAAAAAAAAAAGAAAAGACTGACATTTCACATTGAGGAATTTTATTTTATTTTGTTTCACAGGAAAAGAAAGTAAAATTAAGTTCATCTAGAAATCAAAATACAGGTGATGTAGATTCAATTGTGAGTAGTCATTCTAAAAGATTTTTTATCCAGATTTACTTCTCTATTCCTTTCAATATTGTGATGCAGGAAACCAATTAAGATGGTTATTGGATTTCAAAATGGCTTAACTGTAAAAAAAAAAAGTCAATTACAGATTTGAGACTCTGGTTAACTGAGGTAACATGAGATTAAAATTCATAGTATTTTAGAAATGAATACATAGGTAATATGTTCAGTAGACATGTCCATACTTACAACTATGTCATTGGAATAATCATGATAAAATCTTCCTTTGCTGAAGAGTAAAGTGCTATCATTTTGAAACAATGCTTAGAAATGACCGTCTACCTGTTAAATAACTTTCACATATCTAATACCCACAGAGTATTTTTTTAATAATCTCCTTTAGGGAGCATCATTTTAAATTATTCCTTATGTTTCTATATTTTATTAATGAAGTTTGAAGGGCAATAGCAAAAATTTACATTTCCATAAACCATCAACATTGATTATACAGCTCCATGACCTCATAAATATAGAATCTGCCAGTCTTTCAGAACTTTATTTATCTCCTGCCAAATATTCTTGTTCACAATTTCAAATGTTAAAAGCAATTTAATCTATATCCTCTCCTTCTCTGGACCTGCATCACTACACAATTGTGCTTTTAATGCCAAATGGAATTTATGCGAATCCTTCCTCTAATCTATTTATTTTAGAAATCTAATAATTTTAGATCCTTGGTATCCCTAATTTATTTCTTGGATTTATTATTATATTTCCTCCAAGAAATAACTATATATCTTGTATTGCTTTTCCTAAACATTAGATTTTTCCCCTAAGTAACCAGAAACTGTATGTTATCACAATATGGCTCATTCTAAGGTTCATTAATAAAGTGTTGCTCACCTGTATCATTTTGAAAAACATCTAGCTTTTAGAGCCCCAAACTAGTATGTATTATAGCAAACTCATCTCTACAAAATAGGTTTGTTTGTTTTTTTTACGCTGTGACAACTGCTAAATTTTCTTTCAAAAAGAAGGCAAAACAAGATAGTTAGAAAAACTATGGTCATCATTTCTCTAATTGAGTATGTATTTTATAGTGTCATCCAAATATTTTAATTCTTATGCATCATTCTTTGAAAAAATAGTTTTGTTGAGCCACATACTACTTTTCTATTTGTGCTTTTCTCCATCGTCTGAATTCAACAAATATTAGAGACGTTTAGCTTGGGCAAGCCATCCCCAAAAGGTGCAAAGGTATCAAGATAAATTACAGCATAACAGAAGCTAAGAAAGAAAAAGAAAAGCAAAGAACAAAACAAAAGGAACTACTGAACATAAAAATATAAGGAAGAAGAGGTAACTTGCAATTGGGGAGTCCTGTGAAGACTTTATAAGAGCTGACTTTAGGCAAGATTTTCATAGGCATAATTCCTATTGAATATACCACTATCCTCCCAGTTTTTGAATCCTATAGCCTAGGTGTGATCCTCCTTACACTCATTCCATATATGTTAGCAAATTTGGTTTTCTTCTACCTTCACAAGATATTTTTATATCCCCCTTTTCTCTCTACTAACCCAGTCATACTGCTACAGACCTCAGAATGGTCTATAAGCAATAACCTCCTGTTTTATCTCACTGTTCCAAGATTTTTGATACTCCAGTCTATCTTCCATTCATCTGCTCCTAATGCATGGGTCTTATTATGCCATCCTGTTCAATAGACCCAAGCACGCTTTTATTCCTGGGATCAAATATAAAGTCTTTTGTTTGAAATTTAAAACCCTTCACAAACTGGATCCTTCTAGCCTTTAACAATTCTTAACATTCTTATCTACTCCACATATTCTATAATTCAGCTACAGAATCCTATTTACTTCTCTTTGAACATAATATTCCATTAAAATCTTCCAATTCTATTCCTTTCCCCTGGCTCTCTTCCTTTCTTGGAAGGCACTGACCCCTCAAAAAGGCTCCAAGCTTTTCAAATTCCAAATAAGACTAATTTCAAATATCATTATCTTCAGAAGGTTTTTTTCCCTATCTCTGTAACTGTCCTCCCTTTTCTGACCTTACATCTTCTTTTGCCTGTTGTCCTCCATTAAAATGTGAGCCCTTAAGAGAATAAAGCATTTAAAAAATCTTTGCAGCTTCAATAATTTGTAACTGGCCCATAGTAAAAATTTAATAAAATTTAGTGGATTGACTGATCAGAATTTTACTCTCTGCTTGTTTTCATTGATCTTTCCTTGTAAATCTCTCTTTTCTGTTGATAGGGGCATACTGATAAGTAGATGATTCAGGACAAGAGTTTGAATTTGAGCAGAGATACTTGATTTGTACTGTGTGACTTTGGACAAATCAGTTAACTTTGATTGTTTGGCATCCAAGAGCATCTCCAGGTGTCCTGGTTTATATCTGGCCACTAGATCTGGATGACTCTGGAGGACAAGAGAGTTTGGTGACTTAGAACAGCCCTGTCACTCAAATCCAATTCATGTGCTTGTCATGGCAATACTTCCCTGATATCATCATCTTTTTCAAAAATGAAGAATAAACATTTTTATTATAATATTATTATAGATAAGTAGATCAAAGTTAGAAGGTCTTATAGGAAAGGCTTCACTGATGATTAACCCATCAAATAACAGGTTAGGATATATCAGATTATCACATTCCATCACCAAATATCACAGGACAATGATTGACTAGTATAGATGAAAACACTCGCTGATATGGGAAGTAAACTCAATTTAAGTTTAAGGACTCTAGCAACAGCCAGATCATCTCCAATAGTCCAGTTTCCTATCAATCAGGCCAAGGTATGGAATGACTCTGGTAGAGACCAGTGAGAAGGATGCCTTGCACAGCATACCTCTCAATATAATAAATTATGCCACCAATCCCTTGATTATAGGTTACTGGCAATCTTTTCAAACTATAAGTCCTACAAAACACATTGTATATTATTGAATATGGTTGTGCTTTATATTCATTTTATATCCATTATATTATATCCATTATATATTCATTATATTCATTAGTTAATTATATTTCCTGAATTGTCCTTCATCTCCTAGCTCTGCTTTTGACTTTCCAGATCTTTATGGGATAAGAAAGGTATCAAGCTCCTTTTAGTACATTTTCTTTTCTTATTTGAATGTAAAGCTTCTTCAGGTTAGGAAAAAAAGCTATCTTTTCATTTGTACTTATATACAGAACATTTAACACAGCTAAATAATATATTATACATTATAATTATAAATTATATGTTATCGAAGAATAAGGAGCCGATATTCTAACTTTTGCTATAGTTGGAAAGCTTGCAAGAATTACATCTGAGGGAGAAAATAAAAGGCTTGTCAATTGATTCAACATGAAGAAATAGAATTAGGGTCAAATGAAAATGATGAAGTTTGGAGCCTGGGGAGAATCATTAAATCATAATATTAATAGCTAGCACATGTTTAATGCTTTAAATTTTGCAAACTGTTTAATCAATATTATTTCATTTGATTCTCACTAGAACTCTGGGAGGTACTTGCTATTTCTATCCTACTACTAATAGATAAGTGATTTGACAGGGATCATAGAGTTAGTGTCTGATGCAGGATTTCATTGAAGTCTTTCTGACACCAGATCCATCAGTGTCTATAGTATCACCTATCTAGGATCATGAAGCCAAAAAGAAAAGTATAACTGTGATGAGCAGAAGATTTTGGACATCTCAAGGTCCCTTATTCATCTTGAAAATTCTATGACTTTTAATAGCCTACAACTTATGGATTTGGGGGATTTTTTTTTGAGGTGATGGGGAATACTAAAAAGTTAAATGATTTTCCTTATGATCTACAGCCAACAAGTATTTATGGTGGAAATTGCTGAATTGCTAGGACTTGACATTGAGATCAATATTCTATTCATTATATTTGTTTTTATCCATGATAAAATAATGTCTCAACACAATTTTTTCATTAAAAGAACTATATATAAATATATATATATATATATATATATATATATAATTTACATGAAATGTAAAACATGGTAATAATATGAAATGATATTTGAAATCAACAGGAAAAGGTGACAAGAAAATCAACTGTTTATTTTTCTAATACAATAATAACAGTAATTGATAGTTATACATAAATGTAAAGTTAGTAAAACTCTTTACATTTGTGATCTCATCTGTTTCTTACCACAATTCTGGAAGTTCTATAAAGCAGTACTAAAAAAGCTCAAATAGAGAGTGCATAAAGTAGATGTGTGCAGGCTCACATTGATTCAGGAAACCCCATATCAATATTATCTATATTCTATTAAGTTTGATATCTCTGCTAATATCAGTGCAGATGAGAAAACTGAGAGAGAAGTGAAGTGACTTATACAGAGTTATAACCCAAAGCAAATGAAGGGATAGTCAAACCAAGCTCTTTCTGATTTCAAGATATAATTATCAATCACCTTCATAAATCATGTTGATTATAACTATATATAATATTCAACATGTTGTCTGACCAGGATGCAGTTTAATATGTCTGTCCTTTACCTAGCCTTAGATACTATGTCTTTCTTATTATATTCAAAAGTACATTGTCAGAATTCTGGGCCAAGATGCTGGAGAAAAGACAGACACACTTAACAGAAATCCAATCTACAACACCTAGACAGAAAAGCCAGGAGGAGAACATCCACCTCAGGATCTGTCTCCCACAATCATGGGTGAATCCAGGCAAAGAGGTCAGACTCTTCCTGTAAGACTCTGACCTGTAAGAGGCTGGGAGCCTGGATAGGCCTCAGATTAGCCTGATTACCTGCTGGGCAGGATCCTGGGAGCCTAAAGACCTGAGAACTGGACTGGCTTGGTCAGTGGCCAGGCTCTAACCTGGTTGGCTATGGAGGCACTGGCCAACTAGGGAGAAGAGGCATTGGTTGTGACGCTGACCATATGGAGCTTGTGGGCAGGCCTGGAGGGAGAATTCTGGTGCAGGGGAGCTGCTGACATAGATCCCTGGGATCTTCTGGTCTGGAGGAACTCAGTCCATACCTTCATTTGAGCTGAAGCCTCTTCCTAGAACAAACACAATCACATCCCACCTTCTCTTCCTAGAACAAACACAATCACATCCCACCTTCTAAGGCAGAGCAACAGAACTATCCCCTTTGTGAATAGGGGAAGTGATGACCTCACCCCAGGATAGAGGCCACACTTGATCAAAGATAAAGAATTCAACAGCTTCATCCACTCCCTGAAGGCCAAGGGAGAGGGCCTCTATCAAGGTCGCAGACACTCCAGAGAAAGCAACCTGCACCCTCTACTGGACAGTTGGAGATATTACACTCAGTGAGTAAAATCTCTAGCACCACCTACTGGCTAGTTGGAGAGATTACAGTCAGTGAGAAAGCCTCTAGAGATCCCAAACTCTGTGAACCAGTCCCACCCCAACACAAGGAAAAAAAAAAGATCAGCGCAAAGGAGGGTCCATAGAAAGATTCTTGGAAGGAAAAGATACTAACTCAGAGAGACCCAGAACCTCTGAGGAGAATATGACCTGTTCTTCAACACAGAAAGACTTCCTTGAAGAAATAAGGAAGGAGTTTAAAATAAAACTGGGAAATTTAGGAGAGAAAATTAACACCTTGCAACAAGAAAAGAGTTCTCTCAAAACCTCAACTGGTCAAATGGAAAACACTTTCAAAAATAGATTTGACCAATTGGAAAAGGTGTTGCAAAAGGTAAATGAAGAAAATTCTTTTCTAAAAAAAAAGAATGGAGTCTGTGGAAACTAATGACTTCATGAAACAGCAAGAGTCTGATTGTATTTTTCTGTATTTGTCTATCATACAAACTAAAAAATAGAAGAAAATGTAAAATACCTCATTAACAAAACCACTGACCTTGAGAATAGATTGAGGAGGGACAACTTGAGAATTACAGGCCTTGCTGAAGGCATTCAAAAGAAAAAAAAAATGACTTAATATTAAGGATTTAGTGATGGAAAATTGCCCTAATATCATGGAACCAGAGGGCAAAACAGTTATTGAAATAATACAATAATACATCAATCACCTTCAGAAAGAGATCTTAAAATGAAAACACCAAGGAATGTTGTGGCCAAATTCCAGAACTATCAGGGAACAAAAGGGAAAATCCTGGTAGCAGCCAGAAAGAAACAATTTAAATACCAAGGAGCCACATTAAGCCACATTACACAGAGCCTGGCTGCATCACCATTATGGGATCAAAGGGCCTGGAATGAGATATTCTGAAGAGCAAAGGAACTTGGAATGCAGCCAAGAATCCACTCTGGCAAAACTGAGCCTTCTGTTCCAGGGTAAAAGATGGTCATTTAAAGAAATGGGAGACTTCCAACAATTCCTGATGAAAAGACCAGAGCTAGATAGAAAATTTGGACATCAAACAGGAGGTTCAAGAAACACAGGAAAAGGTAAAAAAGGGGGGGGATAAAGAGGAAAAAAAGCTACTATCCAATAAAATGGAACTGTCTGCATCCTGGCATGGGAAAAAAAGATTCTCATACCTCTTGAGAATTGTAACTCTATCAGAGAGAATATCCTTAGCCAGAAGTGACAGACACTCATGATTTATCCATGAGATTGCTATCCACTGGGAAGAAACTGGCTATATCCTTATTTGGGAGAAATACTCTAATAACTTTCGAGAATTGTAACTCTATTAGAGAGAATTTACCCAGCCAGAAGTGATGGATACTCATGATTTTCTGTGACTCAGAATGATTTAAAAACACTACCTCTTTAAAAAGGGGAACAGGAAGGAGACAGGAGGATGGAGGGAATTGAAAGGGGTAAATTTAATTACATAAAGAGGTACAAAAGACCTCTTGTAATAGAGGAGAATAAGGGAGGAGATAAGAAACACCTGCATCTTCCTCTCATCAAAATTGGCTTAAAATTAACTTGCACACACACTCAGATAACTTAAGAAGCATTTTACCTTTCAAGTATTAAAAGGGGAAAAGTGGAGGGAGATACAATGACAGGGAGAGGAGAGAAAAGGGGAACAGAAGGAAGGGAAGGAAAAGGGGTGGATATAGGAGGGCAAACACACTGAAGCTGGCAGATTCAGAAACAAAATACCTGGCTATATGGATAATGTGAAAAAGGGGAGGGGGATACAATCAGAGGGAAGATATCATGAAGGGATGAGCTCTGTCATCATATTCAGTTTGGATCAATGCATACCATGGAAACAATCTAAAGACTGGCAAATTGTCTTCTGTGGGGAGTGGGGGGAAGGATGCAAGATTAGGGGAAAAATTGTACAACTCAAAAATACATTGTCCTTTTTGGTCAAAATAACAAACTACCTGAGCTTGAGAATCATTTTTTCAAACTATGCGTAATCATTTTCTCTACCTTGTGCCAATGCAATTGATAGAAGAGTTTACATTTCTCTTTACTAAAGTTTTTTTTTTTTTTTTATCAGATTTGACTCACAATCTTCTTGAATCTCCATGTCATATCTTGTGGGTTCAATATCTCTTCCAGTTCTAAATCCTCTGTGGATTTGAAAAGCAAACTCTTTTCCTTTATCTAGATGAGTGATAAAAATTTTAGAGTTCAGGACCAAGTACAGATTCTTCAGGCTCTCTACTGGAAACTTCCTTCAATGCTGTCATTGAATCATTAATGACTGTTTTTGGATCAGATTATTTAATCAGTTTCATATACACCTAACCTCTTCATCACATAGCCATCATTTTATTTTTCCCATTAAATAGTTTGACACACTTTGTCAAATATTTTTTAAAAATCCAGTTAAGCTTGATTCACAGTGTTTGACTGATTTATCACTCCAGTAAACCTGTGAAAAAAATAAACAAGATTAATTTAGCATGACTGATTCTTGATGAAACCATCTAGGTTATCAAGACTGTCTGTTTTTTTTAATCACTAGTCAACTCAATAATAAATACACTGAAATCCAAGTTTATTGGTCCATAGACTGTGTGTGTGTGTGTGTGTGTGTGTGTGTGTGTCTGTGTGTCTGTGTGTCTGTGTGTGTGTGTCTGTGTGTCTGTGTGTGTTTACTCCAGTCTCTTTCATTTTATAAATATTGTGATATTTCTCCTCCTCTGATCTTATGATTATTTTTGCATTCTTGAAGTTCCTTTAAAGATCATTTATTGATGGTGACACAGCAAAGGCACCTGTCAATTTTCCCCTAGGATGTACTACATCTTGCTTGGTGAAAAATTCATTAAAGATAGTTTCTGAAGTAAATGAAACTAGGAGAGCTTAAATTTTGTACACTTTTTCACATATTGATGCTTTAAAGAGCCAGAATTCCACCTAGACCTTCAGAATTTTGACTGCAGTTCTCTGTACCATGACTTTTTAGTATGTCATCATATATTAAGGGATTTGATTTTAATTGGTTAGTTACAAATTGGCACAACTGATAATATATTGAAATACTTGAATTCAAATTGTGCTTCATGCAATTTTTAGCCATGTGACCTCTTTTTCTATGTAATAAAAAAATGAAAATAGTACCTGCCTCATAAGGATGTTCTGAAGTCCAAATTTGAAATCATGTTCCCTAAGTAAATGTACAACACTCAAAGTGCTTTAAAAATACTAATGACAAGACGCATAACTATAATTATGTCTATAAAGATTATATCTACCTTGGATACACCTAAAGTCTATTTCACCAGTGGAGTTCCTTGCTTACTTTAGTATTTATATTTTTGGTCTCACACTCATAGACCATATAACTTTTTTCTGATTGATTAATCATTTTTTGAGTATACCAAGACATCTGGCCCAAATGAGTAGTCTTAACTATGCATCATTATTAATTTTGTTATATGTTTAAGGCAACTTGTACAAAAAGGAGAATAATCTGCTCAAGGTCACATAGAATGAAGTCAGAGCCAAAAGATAAAGTGCCCACTGATTTCTATTTTACTTCTAAACCACTGTAGTTAATATCCTGCCAGTACAGAAATATTCTCTAAAATGTACCTAGACATATTGAAATGCTTAGATGTTTTTGCTTATTGGTGTTATTTGAGCTATATTTCAAGTATTTGAAAGATATTCGTTAAACAAAGAAAAGATTTTATTGTTGATTAGAAATATATTGCTTAGTGGAATTAATAGTGTGAATGTGTGATTTTTCCAAAGAATGGCAGCTATCAGTCAACTCCTATCTTCAATTGCTGACTTGATTCCAAATTTAAGTTTATACATTTAGGAACCTAAAGCACAAATCTTAATTTATGTTAAAATATTTGGGGAATCTTCTGAATTTATGCATCTTCCACAAAGTTCAGGCAAGAATTCATGGAAAGAGAAGAAATAATTTCCACTATGAGCTATCTTTTTCAAAGAAATTTTCATCTACATTCATGTAGGAAGAAATAATAAAAATAGTACTACGTATTTCTGTAGTGCTTTCCTATTTTAAAAGCAGTTTCCAAGGTGGCTAGGCAGTACAGTGGATAGAGCACTGATCCTGGAATCAGGAGTACCTGAGTTCAAACCCAGCCTCAGACACTTAATAATTACCTAGCTGTGTGGCCCTGGGCAAGCCACTTAACTCCAATTGCCTTGCAAAATCAAAAAACAAGCAGTTTCCACATATTGCTCCCTTGAGGGTTGCAAGTATTATTATTCACATTTTTAATTTGGGGAAATAGTCCATCAAAGAACTAAATGACTTTCCCAAGAGAATATCACAATTTGGGCCAGGATTCAAGCCAAGATCAAGTGCTTATATATAAGTATTTTCGTTCTGTCAAGCATCATAAAATATGAAAATGTAAATGCAATAAGGCACTTGATTCCTGATCC
Organism: Macrotis lagotis; assembly: GCF_037893015.1. Taxonomy (NCBI): domain Eukaryota; kingdom Metazoa; phylum Chordata; class Mammalia; order Peramelemorphia; family Peramelidae; genus Macrotis; species Macrotis lagotis. The sequence goes on from NC_133666.1 coordinate 433,341,140, forward strand.
ATTCCAATCAATTATAAATTCCCTTGTTAAATTCAAATTTTATCAAGGTCCAATTTGCTTGAGGTGTTAGGATCAGTGTAGTGATTCTTCCTACACCCAGAAAAATATATTCCAACCCATAAAAATGGGACATGAGAATAGTATGCATTGTTTTGCAGGATAGTATTGAATCTGAAATTTTATCATGACCAAAAGTATCTCCAAGTATACCACTGACAAAAAAGGAACACTGTCACAAAAGTAGGTTGTGAGTGGGTGAGTTATAGCAGTGTATAAGAAAAGGAAAGAAGCATTTGAAAAAGGTGTGATTAGGAAGTTATTCTTCCCACTTTTTGTTTTTGTGGTTAAGCACTAGAAGCTTCTCATTATTATACAGCTTCTAGTCTGTCCATGAACAAATAACTGTTGATATTAATAAGTCCTTTGTCCCATTATTAATCAGCTCTTGTACTATTCAGAGACCTGGACCATATTGATAATCTTTTTTTATTAAGGCAAAAGATATACATAATATACAGCAAAGCAAAACTATGTTCATCATTTCTTCTCTAGGATGTGATTGAGGTTTTAGAATGTGTTTCACCCTGCATTAAACTACAAACTGGCATTTATTTAACATTTCAAACTTTCTACCTTTTGACTAGAGTCCTGAGCCTAGACTAGGGATATCTGCAACTGTCGTAAAACTACATGAGAGTTTTGTCTCGTCTGCTTCCCTTCACACCCCAGGAGCAGCAAGTTCTGTTTACACCCTGTTATGTGAAAGAAAGTAGGAAGATAAATGGAAAAAATGTAGAAGGTATTCCAAAAACAGGTACACATGGGAGGTCAAGTTGGGTGTGATAGAAAAGGAACTATAAAGCCAATTGGGGACAGTTCTATCCCTCTAGAGAGAATTCAGGACAAGAAAATATGAGGGTCCATTAAGATCTCAGGTGGAAACCTACAAAATTAAACCAACATATATTTTAAAAATTTAAAGATGAAAATGTAATAAAGGATACAATTATAAAGACTTCAATCTGACTTATTCAAAGAGTCACTTGAAACAATAAAAGAGAAAGAATGGAACAGAGATCAAAGAAAAGGCATTCATATGAACTAGCTTTTTATAAAAATGTATAACTGATATAATACAATATTAAGACTTAAGGAAAAACTCTTTGTTCCAGTCAAAAATTAATGCATTTACTAAACTGAGAGAAATGATAGGCAAGTGTAAGACCAGTTTAAAATATATTTTCACTTACAAAATCTTCCATATAAAATTTCTTGATGTTTTGGACCCAATGTTTTTTAAGTTTCCAGGCCTTAAGGTACAATTCTACAAGTATTCAAAGATAAAAGTAAAAACAAATAACAGAGATGAAAATGAAAATATTCTAATACCATACAATTATATATATATATATATATATAAAAACAAAAATGGATAATTATGACATAAATTAATTTATAATTTATATATATGTTCATATTTATATACATACATGCATACATACATTAAACACATACATACACTTACTGTATATACATATACACTTATGCATATACAGATATTATTCATGCATGTGTAGTTGCAGCACTAGTATTGATTTTGGTTCCAGATATTTTAGTTTCCCCATGTGCCATATGGTTCAATGGAAAAATTTTCGAGCTATTTATAGTAGCTAGAGGGAATTATGTATACACATTGGAAATCAATGCTAAAGGCACAAAGTTTTGAGGGCAGGGAAGGAATTAATTTTATATTATTTGAACTTTGAGGAATTCATTATATTTACATGCTATTATTACAAAAACAAAGGGCAATGTAGAGATCTTACTTTGTACCCATATACCTAATTTCTCTTCTCTATGAACATAATAATCGGATCATGAAAACACTTTAATGCAACAGCTAGGTTTCCACAAAAATATTCTACAAAAAATTGCATTTTATTGTTTCATAATTAAATATAAGGTCTAAAGAATTCAATAATTGGGGGCAGATATGTGGAGGACCTGAAGTCAAATATGGCCTGAGAGACTTAATAATTACCTAGTTTTGTGACATTAGGCAAATCACTTAACCCTATTACCTTGCAAAAGAAAAAAAAGAAAAAGAAAAAAACATTCAAGACTTCACTGGACTTCATTTATGAGGAGAGTAAAATATTAATTGTCTTAATTATTCCCATTCAAAAATTGGCTTCTATTCCTATAGGTAAGATTTAATACATGTAAAGGTGAAAGTTGATTGATTTAATCCATTAATTCATCCCACCAGTATACCCCTTAATGCACATGATAAAATATTAGCTGTCTTCCACACAATCTTGTTTTCTACAGGACTCATAAGTACATTTTAAGTGAAAGCATGATGTTTAATTAAAATAAGTCTAGAAAACTGCCAGCAGACGTAGACCATAGGATAAGCATTAGCACTATTTAAGTCATTTAACTTCTCTAAGTCCATTTTCTTATTTTTAAAAAGCAATATTTATACTAGATTACTTCTAAGATCCTTTCTAGCTCTAAAATTATATGATTTTTAATTGTATTTCTTATCTTCCCAATAATATATCAAGATAGTTTTTAGCATTCATTTTTATTCAATTATGAATTCTATTTTTCTAACTCTCTCTCTTTCCCCCACCTCTTCATAAAATGGTAGGCAGTTTAATACACTTTATAAATGCACTATCATTTAAAATATTTCGTTATTTTTCTCAATAGTGGAAAAAGAAATAGATCAAAAGGGAAAAAATCATGATTTAAGAATAAAGTAATTAAAAATGCTTTGATCTACATTCAGAGTCCATCAGTTCCTTATCTGGAGATGAAAAGCATCTTCCTCTCTGAATCCTTTGCACTTGTCTTGGATCAGTGGGTTGCTTAGAAGAACTGAGCCATTCATTGTGAATCTTCCCAGAGTTTTGTTGATTTACTGTTTTCCTAATTCTGTCCATTTCACATTATGTCAGTTTCTACATTTCTTTTCAGGTTTTTCTGAGATCTGCCTGTTCATTATTTCTTATTGAAAAAGAGTATTGTATTATATTCAAACACCAAAGTTTGTTCAACCATTCCTCAATTGACAGGTTTCCCTTTGATTTCTATGTTTTGCCATAAGAAAAGGGGTTGTTATAAATTTTTGGACATGTAGGCCTTTTTCACTTTTCTATATTTTCTTTGGGATTAAGACTAAGTAGTAGACTCCTCTCACCAAGATGTTGGAGTGAAACTAAGCACTTTTTTAAGTTCTATTGAATTTCCCTCAGAACCATTGTGAATCAAGTCTTTTAACAGATTTTGGATCAACAGAACTAACAAAAAGAGAGAGAGAGAGGAATATCTTCCAGCAAGATCTGTCATAAAGGGAACAAGGTTGTGCCCAGGGCATAGAACAGAGACCCAAGGCACCAGCAGCAGGGCCAGGTTGGGCACTAATCTGAGAATTTGTGAGACTGAAAATCTTTGTGGTAGTATGGATGTCATGGTAGTTGAACTGGCAACAGGAAACCCATTTGGGCAGTATACTTGATCTGAATAGCTGGATCCTCAAGCCCCTGGGTTTCCAAAGAATCCCAGGCAATCGAACAGGGAGGGTGAAGTGAGGAGGGGGTTGGAGTTTCCTAGAGCAAACAGTACAGAAAAAGGTAAATGTATTTTCACCTTTTCCAATGCTCCCAGCATTGGCAACCAGCTTCCCCAGGTCTTACATTCTAGGCAGAAGCTCTGGGGTTTTTAGTCCTCCTGGCCTAGTCCAGTGGTTGGGTTGCTGGTGCAGAAAACTCAGGCACAAATTTTTGCAGTAATTGAAAATACATTCACTTTTCCCTACCAATGAACCTCTCACTTTTTCAGAGTCATGGGATAAAGACTGAGGTGTGTTGGAGCCAGCTGAATACTTTAAAAGAGTCAGTTGTTATACTTCCAGTGAAAACATTTACACCTCTGAAATAAGTGAATATTACAAATCAAGGATTATGTTATTGTTTTATGCATTCATCATGTAGACTTAAATGATGGGGAAATGTTTATAATATAAAGTAAATGTAAATGTATGAGAGACATTTATATGCAAAGAATGGATAGAGCATTATCCTGAGAGTCAGGAGGCATGAAGTGTAGCTGGCTCTAGATATTAGTTGTGTGACCCTGGACAGGTCACTTTGCCTGAGTTGTCTCGAAAAAAACCCAACAAAAAAAGTTGGTTGATAAAAATTCAACACAGTGGTGGATGGAAGTGTCATGACATCATCTTATTTTCTTACATTGGAGGAACAGACTTGTTCTTTGCAATTCTATAATATTCACTCTTGACTGTTTTATTCCATATTCCATTTAGAATGTTGTAGTAATTGTATATATTGTCTTCTTGGTTCTGCATATGATGGGTTTTCCCATGTTTTTCTTTATGTGTCTTATTGTTATTTCTTACATTACATTCATATATTGGAATTTAATTAAGTAATCCATAGTCAATGGACATCAATTTTATTTCCAATTATTTCTTACGTGAAAAACTGATACTACAAATAAATATTCAATTTTTACTTGTATGGAGATTTTCATTTTATCAATTATCTTCTTGAATAAGCTAGTAATAGAATCTGTATTAAGCAAAGACTCTAATTGTTAAATTCAAGTCACTTTTCTAAATAGTTAAATTAACCTACAGTTCCTTCAATAATTGACTTGTGGGTTTATCTTTTCATGGGTCTTCCAACAATGACTACGTCCATCTTTTGTCACCATTATCATTTAGTTAGATGTGAGGTGAAGCCTTAATGTTGTTATAATTAAATCTCTTATTAGCATTGATTTCAAGCCCTTTTTGATGAGATTGTTAGTTAATTGAACTTCTTTTGGGAAGAATTTCATAAGAATTACTACTAAATGTGAAATGTTTTCTGAAAAAATCTATGGAATCCAAGCATCAGCAATTATTTTAAAGAGAGGAGGGTCATAAAATTTTATACTCTCATTCTTGTCTTCTTACAGATGGAAAAACTGAGATTTAAATATATTCAGTTAAATGAAATCAGCACAGTTTAAATATTAACATTTATCTTTTCAAAGAAAATGTCATCTAATGGATATATATTCTCATAATAGGTAATATAAAAATTAGCCACAGACACTGTTGCAAAAACTGCTGCATTATTTCCCCTAATGCTTAAGATGCCAAAGCAGATTTGGTTCAGGAACCCTGTATTTTGTAAGTACATAACTTTCTTTCAAAACTATTATTTCACTTCTTCATTCTATGTAATATTATCAGTTGATATTACTGCATTACACATCAAAGGTAAGTGTTCCCATTTGTATTTTCTTTGGTCATGTCTTATATGAAAATGAAGAAGAAAATGATTTCAAATAGTCCCTATGGATCCTGACCTGAGCAGCCAAGAGAACAGGGCTATGTAATTACTAAATACATTCATTGTCCCTGCTATGCTAATTATTTTGCTTGGAGCAGAGCCAAATGAGCAGCATGTTTATGGCACATTTGGTTCTGCTCTAGATATCTATTAGCATACCCCTACTGTGCTAATGTGGAATAGTCTAAATTCACAAAGCCACTGAATTTCTATTTGTTGTTTAATCTATTGAGCTCTTTTTGCACCATGATTATAAAATCTTTTGAAACCTCTCTTTCAGAAACATCATCCCAAATGTAACCACTGGCTTATTGTTGGCACCTGTTCAATATTAGGCCCATTCCATTTTGTCTTTTATATTCATTTACAAAACATATTTTAGTAATGTCAGAATAAATTAAAATATAAATCTGTGTAAGGTTTGGGAAGGATATAATTACAAAAGAAATTAAAGCCTTGACTCAGTAAACTTAATGCATCTATTCTATTTAAGTCAGTTTTGACAAAAATTGAAATAAGTCAATATGTAATTTTTTTATTGAAGAGCTATCATATCCTTTGATAAGCAACATGGGAATATGTAGAAGACTAAAATGCATTCTGTGCTCTCCAAAACCCTAACAGGACATCATTTCTCCTTCAAAACATTCAATTTAGTTCATTGTATAACATGGAAACACTGTGAAGACTAATAGGCTGCCTTCTGTGCGGGGTGGGGAGAGGGAAGTGAGATTAGGGGAAAAATTGTAAAATTCTATAATAAATAACTAAATTTAAAATTTTAAAAAGTGATTGGCTAAGAAAACAAAATTCACCATTCTATTGTTTACAAGAAGTAGGTAAAAAGAAAGACATTAAGAAAAACTGAGAATGGGGAAATAATTATATTCAAATTAATCCGACAATCATACTTTCTGATAAAGCAATTTCCACTATGTTTTTACATTTAATTGATTTCATATTACTATGGATTTCATTGAAGATTATGCTCACAAAAGCAAATGGATAATTTGTAGAATGTTACCATAAATAGAAAAATTTTATGTGATTTCCCACAGTTGTCAAACTCAAAAGGCCTTCAAAACTGTAGAATGTAAATGAATCAAATTACAATACTATTATCAAGTGACTACTAATTTAAAAAGCTATGACATAACATTTGTGCTTTTCTAAATCAATCCTTTGCCTATGGTGATCAGTTACTATTTAGACATGACATAATGGTTTATGATCTTTACATAATACTGATGAATGATACCTTCCATTTAAGTATTCTACTTTGCAGGATTCTACTCAGTATATTTTTCCAAAACTTTGGGGTTAAGTGACCTTCCCAAGGTCACATAGTTAAGTAATAATTAAGTATCCAAGGCAGAATTTGAACTTAGGTCCTCCTGAATTCAGGGCAAGTGCTCTATCCATTAGGTCACTTAGATGCTCCTCTTTTATGTATATTAAAAAACAGAACAATAACTGTATTCATATCTATCTGTGTCCTCTGAGCATGGAACAGATAGATGATTTAAAAATTAATAAATAAAAACTAAATTTATCAACTAAATTTGATAAAAAATATTTTTCAAAAAGTTTCAAAGCAATATCTTAGCTCTACACAAACAGAAAGAAAACTCTATTATACCATTGACTTATCTATTAGAAAATCACTTAATGATTGTCAAAAAGGCAGTTAGATTTTCTTTGCTACAAAGTTTTTGCTATCAAATGTGATTACAGCATTATTCAATAAATATCTTTTCTGAATATTAAAGTCTAAAATCTTCTCATCATGTTCAAATATTTTCAAAATAAACATTTATAAATAAGGAGAAAGAACTGCTTTATTTTTTTAAAAAAAGATATAATTTATTTTGAGTTTTACAATTTTTCCCCTGTTCTTGTTTCCCTCCCAACCCAGAAGGCAGTATGTTAGTCTTTACATTGTTTCCATGGTATACAATAATCTAAGTTGAATGTGATAAGAAATCATATCCTTAGGAAAGAAAAAGAAAGTATAAGAAACAGCAAGATAACATAATAAGAACTGTGTTGTTTTTTTTTTTTAAATTAAAGGTAATAGTCTTCGGTCTTTGTTCAAACTCCACAATTCTTTCTCTGGCTACACATGGTGTTCTCCATTACAGATAGTCCAAAATTGTCCCTCGTTGTTGCACTGAAGGGATGAGCAAGTCCATCAAGGTTGATCATCACTCCCATGTTGCTATTAGGGTGTACAATGTTTTACTGGTTCTGGTCATCTTGCTCAGCATCAATTCATGCATATCCATCCAGGCTTCCCTGGATTCCCATCCCTCCTTGTTTCTAATAGAACAATAGTGTTTCACGACATATATCACAGTGTGTTAAGCCATTTCCCAACTGAAGGACATTCACTTAATTTCCAATTCCTTGCTGCCACAAACAGGGCTAACATGAATATTTTTAATATAAGTGAGGTTTTTACCCTGTTTCATAGGTTCTTCAGGGTATAGACCCAGTAGTGATATTGCTGTATCAAAGGGTATGCACATTTTTGTGGCACTTTGTTCATAATTCCAAATTGCTCTCCAGAAAGTTTGGATTAGTTCACAGCTCCACCAACAATATATTATTGTCCCAGATTTCCCACATCCCTTCCAACACTGATCATTGTCCTTTATGTTCATATTGGCCAGTCTGAGAGGTATGAGGTACTATCTCAAAGAAGCTTTAATTTGAATTTCATTTCTATAATAAAAAATGATTTAGAGCAATTTGTCATATGACTATGGATCGCTTTGCTTTCATCAATTATAAACCACCTTTGCATACCCTTTGACCATTTGTCAATTGAGGAATGGTTTGGTTTTTGGATAAGTTGACTCAGTTCACTGAATATTTTAGAAATGAGTCCTTTCTCAGAAATACTAGTTGCAAAAATTTGTTTCAAAATTTAATACATTTCTTTTGATCTTGGTGAAAGGGGTTTTGTCTGCACAAAAGATTTTTAATTAGATGTAATCAAAATTATCTAGTTTGCTTTTAATGCTGTTCTTCTCCATCTCTTCCTTGGTCACAAACTGCTTCCCTTTCCATAGATAGGCCAGGTAAACTATTCCTTCATCTTCTAGTTTTCTTATTGTTTTTTTTTTTTTATGTCTAAATCCTATATCCATTTTTATCTTTTCTTGGTATAGGGTGTGAAGTGATGTTCTAATCTATGTTTCTTCCATACTAACTTCCAATTTTCCCAACAGTTTATTGAAGAGAGAGTTTTTATCCCAATAGCTGGACTCTTTGGGTTTATCAAAGAGCAGATTACTATGATCAATTACTGCTATTGCACCTAGTCTATTCCACTGATCCACCACTCTATTTTTAGTAGTACCAGTTTTGATGACTGATGTTTTATCATATAATTTTAGATCTGGTAAGGATAAGTCACCTTCTTTTGCACTTTTTGCATTGAATCCCTGGAAATTTTTGCCTTTTTAATTCTCCATATGGATATATTTACAACTATTTTTAACTCATTAAAGTAATATTTAGGAATTTTGATTGGTAGGGCACTAAACAAGTAGTTCATGTTTGGTAGTATTGTCATTTTTATTATATTAGCTTGATCTATCCATGTGCAGTTGTCGTTTGCCTAGTTATTTAAATCTGATTTTAGTTGTGTGAGAAGTGATTTGTAGTAGTTATCAAAAAGCATTTTTGTCTGCCTTGACAGGTAGATGCCCAGGTATCTTATATTGTCTGAGGTTACTTTGAATGAAATTTTTCTTTATAGTTCTTTCTGCGGTATCTTGCTAGGCATATCTATCTATCTATCTATCTATCTATCTATCTATCTATCTATCTATAGCTATAGCTATAGATACAGATACAGATACAGATACAGATATAGATATATAGATATAGATATATAGATGTAGATGTAGATGTAGATGTAGATGTAGATGTAGATGTAGATGTAGATGTAGATGTAGATGTTAAGGATTATGGGGGGGTAATTTTATATCCAGAGACATTGCTAAAGTTGCTAATTATTTCTAGTAGTTTTTTAGTTGTTTTTAGGGATTCTTTAAGTATACCATCAATTCATCTGCAAATAGTGAGAATTTTATAGATTTTTTTCATATGGAGTTCTAAAGTGGCTTGTTGAATTTCTTTTTCTGAGATGGAGTTATTTAGGTTTTTAACTTAATCTTCATTTAATCTGGGTAATTTATATTTTTGTAATTATTTGTCCATTTCAGTAACACTGTCATATTTATTGGCATAGAGTTGGGCAAAATAATTCTGAATTATTACTTTAATTTCTTATTCATTGGTGGTGAGTTCACCTTTTTCATTTATGATACTAGCAATTTGGTTTTCTTCTTTCTTTTTTAATCAAATTGACCATAGTTTTATCAATTGTATTGCTTTTCATAAAACCAGCTCTTGGTTTTATTTATTAGTTCATTAGTTTTCTTGCTTTCAATTTTATTATTAACTCCTTCAATTTTTAGAATTTCAAATTTGGCATCTAATTGGGGCGGTTTTAATTTGCTCTTTCTCTAATTTATTAGTTGCATATATAGTTCATTGATTTCCTCTTTCTGTAATGTATTCATGTAAGCATTTCAAGATATATTACCTGACAGCTGACTTGAGTGTACCCCATAGGTTTTGTCATGTTGTTACATTATTGTAATTGTTTAGGATGAAATAACTAATTCTTTTTTTTAGGTTTTTTTTTTGCAAGGCAATGGGGTTAAGTGGCTTGCCCAAGGCCACACAGCTAGGTAATTATTAAGTGTCTGAGACCGGATTTGAACCCAGGTACTCCTGACTCCAAAGCCGGTGCTTTATCCACTATGCCACCTAGCTGCCCCCTAAATAACTAATTCTTTCTATAATTTGTGGCTTGATCCACTCATTCTTTAATATGAGGTTTTTTTAGATTACAGTTAGTTTCTGGGTCTATTTTTCACAGGTCCAATATTGTATGTGATTTTTATTTCATTATGATATGAAAAGGATGTATTCACTATTTGTGCCTAATTTTTTGTAACTGTCATATACTGAAGAAAAAAAAAAATCATATTCCATTTGGTTCCCATTCAATTTCCTCCATACATGTATCACATCTAGGCATTCTAACTATCTATTTACCTCCTTAACTTCCTTTTTGTTTATTTTTATGATTAGATTTATCTAAAACTGAAAACAGAGGGCTGAGGTCTGCCACTAGTAGAGTTTTGCTGTCTATGTCTTCCAGCAGCTCCTTCAACTTCTCCTCTAAGAATTTGTATACTATATCATTGGCTGCATATATAATTATAATTGAAATTACTTTATTGTCTATGGTATCGTATAGGAGGATATAGTTTCCTTCCTTATCTCTTTTAAAGCTATCTATTTTTGTAGCTGCTTTGTCTGAGATCAGGATTGTAGAAGCTGCTCAAGTGAGTTTGCGGTCAAGAGGCCAGTTATGGCCGGAAAACCCTGAGCTCTGGTGACCCTTGAAATGAAAGTTTCCATGGTACTCTGATTTGATTATACAACTGTATAATTCGTGGCCTCACTATTCCATGAACCCTGTTTCTGAACTTCTTAACTTGGGTCATATTCTGCTGGGGTAATTACTGCCCATAATAAAGTTACATCATTGTTTTTATCCTGAATGCTAATTTTGTGTTTTTCTTCTGTAAGAGCTGTTTGATTATTTTTTTCAATAAACTGGCTCTGTCAGTTGTCCTGCTGAAATTCCCTACCCAGGTGTATGCATGTTTTCTTTTCTCTCCTGAACTGAATGGATACCCTTTTGGTTAAGGGATCACAATGAAGGATTGCTACCGCTGTTTTTTACACTTCAGTTGAAGCAAAATATATTTTGTTCCAACCTTTTACTATTACTCTTTATGTATCTCTCTGCTTCAAATGAGTTTCTTGTAAGCAGCATATTATAGGATTCTGGTTTGAAATCTACTCCGCTATTCATTATGTATTAAGGGAATGTTCATTTCATTTACATACAAAGTTAAAATTATTAACTCTTTATTGCCCTCCATTCTATCTTCCCTCTGTCTGTATTTTGCCACTTTTTCCCTTTATCCATATTCTCTAGTATTTTGTTTCTGAATGCCACCCCCTTCCTGTGTTTGCCCTCTTCTATCAACCTCCTCCCCCTTTCTTCCCCCTTTCCATTTTCCCCTTCTTCCTTCCCTTCCTTCTGTTAGTTGCCCTTTCTCTCCCAGTCCTCAAATCCCCTTCCCCTTTTATGCTTTTAATACTTGAAAAGTAAGACAAGTTTCTTAACTTATCTGAGTGTGTATAAGTTAACTTTAAGCCAAGTCTGATGAGATGAAGATTAAAGTGGTTCTCACCCCCTCCCTTCTTCCCCTCTATTACAATAGCTCTTTTGTACCTCTTAATGTAATGACAATTGCCCCCATTCAATCCCTTCCATCTTTCTCTTGACTGTCCCCTTTTTTATAGAAGTATTGCTTTTAAATCATTCTATCTGAATCATAAAAATGTTATGAGTGTCCATCAATTCTGGCTAAGTATATTTTCTCTAATAGAGTTACAATTCTCAAGAGTTATGAGAATCTTTCTCCCAAGAGGGGATATAGTCAGTTTCATTTTATTGGATAGCAGTTTGGTTTTTTGTTTGTTTATTTGTTTGCTTTTTTACCATTTCATGTGTCTCTTGAACTTCCTGTTTGATGTTCAAATTTTCTATTTAGCTCTGGTCTTTTCATCAGGAAATGTAGGAAGTCTCCCATTTCATTAAATGTCCATCTTTTCCCTTGGAAGAGAAGGTTCCAATTCATTGGGTAGTGGATTCTTGGCTGCCTTTCAAGCTCCCTTGTTCTTTGGAATATCTCCTTTCAGGTTCCTTGATCCATTAATGTTGATGGATCCAGGTCCTGCCTAATCATTATATTGGCTTCTTGGTATTTAAATTGCTTCTTTCTGGCTGCCTGCACGATTTTCTCTCTTTTATCTGATAGTTCTGGAATTTGGTCACAGCATTCCTTGGTGTTTTCAATTCAGGATCTCTTTCTGGAGGGGATTGATGAATTCTTTCAATAACTATTTTGTCCTCTGCTTCCATGATATCAGGGCAATTTTCCATCACTAAATCCTGTAATATTAAGTCCAAGATTCTTTTCTTTTCAATGATTTCAAGAAGGCCTATAATTCTCAGGTTGTCCATCCTTAATCTATTCTTGAGGTCAGTTGATCTGCTGATGAGGTATTTTGCATTTTCTTCTATTTTTTTGATCTTTTGGTTTTATTGAACAGAATCTTGTTGTCTCATGAAGTCATTAGCTCCCACCAATTTCATTATTGTTTTTGAGATGAATTTTCTTCATTTACAATTTGCAACTTCTCCATTTGGCCAATTCTATTTTTAAGGAGTTTTCCATTTGTCCAAGTATAGTTTTGAGAGAATCATTTTCTTTTTGCATTTGCCCAATTGAGTATTTCCAAGAATTATTTTATTATGTTTGCATTTGCTCAATTGAGGATCTGAGAAAATTATTTTCATTTTGTACTTGTCCAATTATATTTTCAAAGGATTTGTTTTCTTCTTGTGCGATGTTAATTTTATCTTGCAACTTTTAATTTTCTCTCAAGTTTCTTTTCCCAATTTTTTCAAATTTATTTTTAAACTCCTTCCTGATTTCTTTCATACTTTCAGTGGTGCTCTCTTCCCAGAACAAACACAGCCACAGCCCCCCTCCCCAGATGTGGCCAGCAGAGATACCTTCACTGAATAGAAAGATTAATATTCTCTCCCCAGGGCACAGCTGCCATTGTTCAAAGATAAATCAGCCCCTCCTGCTCCTCCCACCCCTTCCAGTCCAAGGGATAGTTCCTCAAATCAAAGCCATGGACACTCCAGAGAAAGAAACCAGCATCCCCTCCTGCCTTGCCCCTGTACAGTTACTAAATCCATGGAGCAAAGCCTCTAAGGCTTCCAAAATGACTCCATTGTTAGCCTGCCCTTTCACCAAAACAAGATCCTGGGAAAATTGAAGGAAGGCCAGCCAAAAGGTGGACCTAATGGAAATATGAATTGGTATTTTTTCCTAGAAGGACATACTAGAAGAAATAAGGAAGAAGTTTAAAAAACAATTGGAAAAATTGGAAAAAGGTACTCAAGAGAATATACCTTGCAAGAGAAAATTAACAACTTGAAACAAGAAAACAAGTCCTTGGAAAATACAATTGGATAAATACAAAAAGAAAATAATCCTTTATAATCCTCAATTGGAAAATACAAAAAGAAAATAATTCTCTCAAAACTACACTTGGGAAAATGTAAAATATCTTCAAAAATAGAATTGATCAACTGGGAAAAGGAGTTACAAAAGGTAAATGAAGAAAATTTTTCTCTAAAAAAAAAAGAATGGAATCTGTGGAAACTATTGACTTTATGAGTCAACAAGAATGTGTTAAACAAAACCAGAAACTTTAAAAAAGAAGAAAATGTATAATACTTCATTGGAAAAACCACTGACCTTGAGAATAGAACAAGATGAGATAACCTAAGAATCAATGTTCTTTCTGAAATCATTGAAGAGAAAAAAAAGCTTGGATATAATATTTCAGGATTTATTGATGCAAAACTGTCCTGATACCATGGAAGCAGAGGGAAAAATAGTTATTGAAAGAAAATATCGTCCCCTCTGGAAAGTGATCCTAAAATGAAAACACCAAGGCATATTGTGGCCAAATTCCAGAACTATCAGATGAAAGAAAATCTTTCAAGCAACCAGAAAGAAACAATTTAGATACCAAGGAGCCAGAGTAAGGATTATACAAGAACTGGCTCCATCAATATCAAGGCATCAAAGGGCCTGGAAGGAGATTTTCCAAAGAGCAAGGGAGCTAGGAATGCAGTCAAGAATGCACCATCTGGCAAAACTGAGCCTTCATTTCCAGGAGAAAAGATGGACATTTAAGAAAATAGTAGTCTTCCAAGTCTTTCTGATGGGAAGGCCAGAGCTATATAGAAAATTTGCACATCAAACAGGAGACTCAAGAGGCATAAGAAAAGGTTAAAAAATAAAAGGGTAAAGAAAAAAAACTACTATTCAATAAGATGAAACTGCCTATATCCCCACCTGGGAGAAAATTCTCATATCTCTTGAGAGCTGTAGCTCTATTAGAGAGAATATACTTATGCAGAAATGATGGACACTAATGACTCATGCATGACTCTGATAGAATGACTAAAAGACAATATCTCCTTAAAAACAGGGGGGGCAGTAAAGAGACAGGAGGATGGAGGAGACTGAATGGGGTGAATCATTTTACATAAAGGGGTACAAAGGACCTATTGCAATAGAGGAGAAGAAAAGTGGAGATTAGAACCACCTGAATCTTACTCTCATCAAATTAGCCCTAAAGTTGATAAACACACATTCAGTAAGTTATGAAACTTATCTTAACTTTCCAGTATTAAAAGGAGAAATGGGGTACCAGGAGGAAAAGCGGAACTAGCAGAAGGAAGTAGGGGCAAAGGGAAAGTGGTAAGAAAGGGGAGGGGGTGGGACACAATGGTGTGCAAACAGATTGAAGGTGCTGATATTCAGAGACAAAATACTGGGCAATATGGATAAAGTGAAAAAAGTGGGAAAATATGAACTGAGGTAAGATAACATAGGGGTAATAATGCCTTAGTAATTATACCTTTGAATGTGAATGGGATGCACTCTCTCATAAAATGTAAGCAAATAGCAGACTAGATTAAAAAACAATAATTCTGCAATAGGCTGCTTACAAGAAACTCATTTGTAGCAGAAAGGCATATATAAAGATAAAAGGTTGTGGTATGATATAGTTTGCTTCAGCTGATGTGAAAAAAGCAGGGGTGGTGATCCTTATCTCCAACAAAGTAACTTCAAAAATAGTTTTCCTTAAAAAGAAACATAAGGAAGGAAACTACATATTCCTAAAACCTACCATAGATAATGAAGCAATTAAAATAATAAATATATATGCACCAAGTAGTAAGGCATTTACATTTTTAGAGGAGAAGTTGAATGAGGTACAGGAAGACATAGACAGCAATTCTCTACTAATGGGAGACCTCAATCTCCCACTCTCAGAATTAGATAAATCTAAACATAAAATAAACAAAAAGGAATTTAAAGAGGTAAATAGAATATTAGAAAACCTATACATGATAGACCTTTGGAGAAAATTGAATGGGGATAGAAAGGATTTTTTTTTCTGCATTACATGGAACTTACAACAAAATTGACATTTACTAGCCCATAAAAAGGTAATAACCAAATGCAGAAAGGCAGAAATAGTGAATATATCCTTTTCAGATCATAAGACCATATAAATCACATGCAATCATGGCCCAGGGAGAGATAGCAAAAAACTAATTGGACGTTAAATAAACATGTTTTTTAAAATGAGAGGATTAAACAACAAATTGTAGAAAGAATTTATTTCATGCTAGGTAATGACAATAATGTGACAACATCCCAAAACTTATGGGATATAGCCAAGGCAGTTGTCAAGGGATATATTGTATCTTCAAAAGGTTACATGATTAAATTTGAGAAAGATGAAATCAATGATCTAAAGATGCAAGTAAAAAATAGAGAAATAACAAATTTAAAAACTGCAATTAAATACCAAATTAGAAATTCTAAAAATTAAAGGATAAATTAATAAAAATAGAAAGCAATAACCTTTTAATTTAATAAATGAAACCAAGTGTTGGTTTTATGGAAAAACCAATAAAATTGATAAACCTCTGGTGAATTTGATTAAAAGGAAGAAAGTAGAAAACAAAATTACCATTATCATAAATGATAAAAGGTGAACTCACAACCAATGTGGAGGAATTTAAAGAAACAATGCAGAATTAATTTGCCCAACTCTATACTAATAAATTTGACAATCTAAGTGAAATGGATGAGTATTTACAAAAATTACATTACCTAGGTTAAATGAAGAGGAAATCATAGACTTAAGACTAATCCAACAACTCATTATTGAACCCCCTAGGAAAAAATAATCTCCAGGATTAGGAACTTTAGCAAAGTCACAAGATATAAAATAAACCCACATATACCCTCAGCATTGCTATATATTACCAGCAGGATGCAGCAGCAAGAGCTAGAAAGAGAAATCCATTCAAAATAGCTTCAGACTATGTAACATATTTGTTAATCTACCTGCCAAGGCATACTCAGAAACTCTATGAAAACTACAGAGTACTTCTCACACAAACAAAATCAGATTAAAAAAACTAGGTAAATATCAAGCATTCATTGATTGGCCAAGCTAATATAATAAAAATGACAATTCTACCTAAATTAAACTACTTATTCAGTTCCCTACCAATCAAAATTCCAAAAAAAATACTTTAATTAGGTAGAAAAAAATTGTAAGTAAATTCATATGAAGAAGCAAAAAGTCAAGAATTTATGGGGATTTATTGAAAAAAGTATACAAGAAGGTGTCTTAGCTCTACCAGATCTAAAATTATATTATAAATCATCATTCATCAAAACTGTCTGGTATTGGCTAATAAATAGAGTGGTGGATCAATGGAATAGACTAGGTGCAAAACCAGGAAAGGATTATCTTAATCTGCTGTTTGATAAACCCAAGGGATCCAGTTTCCGGGATAAAAACTCTCCCTTAGATAAAAACTGTTGGGAAGTTAGTATGGCAGAAAATTAGATTAGACAAACACTTCACATCCTATACCAAGAAAAGATCAAAATGAATACAGGATTTAGACATAAAATATAATATTATAAGCAAAATGGTAGATCATGGAATTGTTTACCTATCTGATCTATGGAAAGGGAAGCAGTTTATGGGCAAGGAAGAGATGGAGAACTGCATTAAAAACAAACCAGATAATTTTGATCACAATAAATTAAAAAGGTTTTGCAAACACAAAATAATTTCAGCCAACATCAAAAGAAATGTGCCAAATTGGGAAACAATTTTAAAACAAGTATTTCTGACAAACGACTCATTTCTAAAAAGACAGAGAATTGCAGCAATTTTTAAAAAAATAACTAGCCATTCACAATTGACAAATGGTCAAAGGATATGCAGAAGCAATTTATAGATGATGGATTCCAAACAATCCAGAGTCATTTAAGAAATTGCTCTAAATCGTTACTTATTAGAGAAATGAAAATTAAAGCATCTCTGAGGTACCACCTCACAACTTTCAGATTCACCAATAGGACCAGAAATGAAAATGGTCAATATTGGAAGGGATGTGGGAAATCTGGGACACTAATATAATGTTGATTGATTTGTGAACTCATCCAGCCATTCTGAAGAGCAATTTGGAATTATGCCCAAAAGGCAATAACAAAGTATATACCCTTTGCTCCAGTAATACCACTTCTGGGTCTATACCCTGAGGAGTTCATTAAAAACATCCCTTGTACAAAAATATTATTAACACCTTTGTTTGTGGTGGCAAAGAATTGGAAATTGAGTAAATTTCTATCAATTGGGGAATGGTGGAACAAATTGAGGTATATGTACATTATGGAACACTTTTGTTGTATTAGAAACCAGGAGGAATGGGAATTCAGAGAAGCATGTAGGAATTTGCAGGAACTGATGCTGAGCAAAATGAGCATAACCTGGAGAACATTGTACATCATAACTCAACATGGGGTTGATGATCAATGTTAATGGACTTGCTCATTCCATCAGTGCAGCAATTAGGGACAATTTGGGGGTATCTGTGATGGAGAATGCAATCTGTACCCAAAGAAAGAATTGTGGTGTTTATACAAAGACCAAAGACTAGTAATTTTATTTTAATAAAAAGTTATCTGATTATATAATTTTGCTATTTCTTATATTTTATTTTTTCCCTTAAGGATATGATTTCTCTCTCAACACATTCTATTCAGATCACTGTATAGCATGGAAACAATGTAAAGACTTAGAGACTGCCTTTCGGGGGGGGTGGGAAGAAAGATTAAGGGGAAAATTATAAAAATCAAAAATAAATAAACAAATTTTAAAAAAATGTCCAAAGTACCCAAGTACTTGGCAGGATTTCAAAATTAAAAAAAATTACTATGTTTCATTTTTAATTTTATTTTGCATGTTTTCTTGGAGTTCAGCTACTCTCCCTGATCTCACTCTTTTTTAATTAATTTGTTCTAACAAAAATTCTTTATAATAAAATACTAAGGGAAGATAATATGTATGGAATAATGCTTTTGTAATAACTGGTAGGAAAATCTTTACTGGGGTAGCTAGGTGGCACAGTGAATAGAGCACTGGCCCTGGAGTCAGGAGTACTTGAGTTAAAATCTGACCTCAGACACTTAATAATTGCTTAGCTATGTGAACTTGGGCAAGACACTTAACCCATTGCTTAAATAAAAAAAAGGAAAAATTTTACGCCAAAGGGGAAAAAAAGTCTTTCTGGCAATTATTCTGAGATTTTCTAATTGGTAAATCAATCATAGAATTCCATTTGTGTTTTTGTAGAGGTTAAGATATTGCTTTTTAAAAATATTTTGTTTATTTATCAGCTATATATGAAAGATCATTTTAACAATAAGTTTTGGAAGTATTTTGTGTTTCATATTTTTCTCCCTCCGATACTGATGTTAGTATATTTCTTTGAAATTTCCTAAATGCAAGAGTAATCATGAAATGTAAAAGATAAAAATTCATTTTCAACTTTTCCTAATATTTATGTTTTCCTAATATGATCTGCAGCCTTTTTAACTTATAGATTTTAAAATTTTGTTTAGTATTTTAATTTTCCTTAATTAAATATAAAAACTATTTTGAACATTTGTTTCTAAAATTGTGAATTCCCAGCTCTTTCCCTTCTTCCCTACATAAACTCTGCATTGAGAAGGCAAGCAATTTGATATAGGTTATACATGTATGATCATGCAAAATACATTTCCATATTAGTCATCTTGTGAAAGAATACATAGACCCCCTCCAAATTCAAGAAAAATGAAAATGATATTGCTTCAGGCTATATTCAGACAACAACAGTCCTTTTTCTAAGGATAAATAGTATTTTCCTTCATAAGTCGTTCATAGATAATCATCTTCCAATATTTGTTTCTTTGTACACAATGAATTTCCCTTTGCATCAGTTGCTGTAATTCTTGAGTTTTTTCTGAGAGTGTTCTGTTCTTCATTTATTATAGCACAATAGCATTCAAACACTATCACATAGCACAGTCTGTCCATTCATCAGTTGATAAACATGCTCCCAGTTTTCACATCCCTGAAGCAACAAAAGACTTCCTATAAATATGTCTGTACATATAGATTACTTTTCATTTTAAAAACAATTTTTGGGTACAGACATAGTGGCACTGCTAGGTCAAAGGATATACATATTCCATAAGATAATGTTTAGAGTTCCAAGTTGCTCTAAAGAATGGCTGAATGAGTTCACAACTCTAACAATAGTGCAGAATTGTCTCTTTTTTTCCTCACTCAATCCATCATTTGTCATTTTCCTTTTTTTCTATTAACTAATATAATTTGTATGAGGTATTACTTCAGATATTTTTCCATCTGCTTTTCAGCAATAAATGCATTTTATGTATTTCATGTGCTACACATAGATATGATAATTTCATCTGAAAACTGTTAACATACTTTGATCATTTATCAATTTATTTTTGACTCATTTTTCTAAATTTGAATCAGTTCTCAATATATATTTGAGAAAGGTGAATTTAGTTCAGAGAAACTTCCTTCAAATTTTTTTCAGTTATGATTGCTACATGTATTTTCTTCCATCCTTGTCCCCATTAATTTTACTCTTTTTCCTTTCATGTTTCCCTTTAACAGAGGTTTGCTTCTAACTACTCCACCCTCAAAATGCCTCCCTTCCATCACTTCCCCCTTCTCCTTCTCCTTCACCTCCTAGCTAATTGTATGGTAAGATAAATGTCTATATCAAATTGAGTGTGTGTTATATCTCCTTTGAGCCAATTATGATGAGAATAAAGTTCACTAACAGCCCATTTTTCCCATCTTCTCCACTACAATAAAACTTTTTCCTCATCTCTTTTATGTGAGATAATTAACTTTATAATAACCCTCCATTTTACTTTCTCCCACTGCATTGCAGTTTCTGTTCACTTAGTTTTATTTTTTTAGAAATAATTACATCATTTTCAGCTTACACCTGTGTCCTCATTCTAAATATACTCCTAAAACCCTAATAATTAGAAAGTTCTTATGAATTCCCAGTATTCTTTTCTCATATAAGAATGTAAACAGCTTAACCTTATGAAATTCCTTATGATTTCCCTTTCCTGTTTCCATTTTGAAGCTTCTCTTGAGTCTTACATTTTCTGCTCAGCTCTTGTCTTTTCACCATGAACATTTGATATATAGTACATGTATATAGCCTAAATGAAGGAGGGAAAAGGAATAGGAGGGTGGTAGAAAAATATGGAACTAAAAATATTGCAAAAGGAATGTTAAAAACTATCTTTGCATGTAAATGCAAAAAATAAAATTAAAATATTATGTTGCAAAATCTTCTATTTCATTGAATATCCATGATTTCTGCTGGAGTATCATACTTAGTTTTTCTATGAAAGGGATTCTTGCTTGTAATCCCATTTCCTTTAATTTCAATGAAGAATCTGCTTTCTAATCCTGAATGTGGCTCCATAACACTTGATTTTTTTCCCCTCTCTGATGGCTTGCAATAATCACTTCTTTACTAGGAAGCTCTAAAATTTACGTATAATAGTCCTAGGAGTCTGCATTAAAACATCTTTTTAGTAAGTTATCAGTGAATTCTTTCAATTTCTATTTTACCCAATTAATCTTTTGTAAATAAATTGATAAATTGATGTTTAGGTACTTATTATCTTGCATTTATGATGATTTGATCATTTTCAAATTATCTCTCCTGGATCAGATTTCTAGTTCTGTTGTTTCTCCAAAGAGTTATTTCACATTTTCTTCTATTTTTTCATTTTATTTTGTTTTATGGTTTCTTGATTTCTCTTAAATTCCCCAGATTCTATTTGTTCAGTTCTAATTTTTATGATATTATTTTCTTCAGTGAGTTTTTGTAGCTCTTTATCTCTGCTGCCTTTTGGTCAGTTCTAATTTTTATATATGTATAACCATGTAAAATGAATGAGTAGGAAAAAAACAACAAAAAAAATTTAAACAGTGAAAATAGTAGGTTTTGATATGTAGTCAGACTTCATAATTTTTTCTCTGAATGTGGATGACATTTTGCATAAAAAGGTTTTGGAACTGTCTTTGATCATTATTTTGTTGCGAAGACTTAAGTCTATTGTAGTTGATCATCATATGATGTTACTGATAATCCTATAGGAATTCTATAAGGATTCCATCATATCAACCTCAAAGAGTGATAGTTTAGGTTCTTCATTACCTATTCTAAATTCTTCAATTTATTTTTCTTCCCTTATTGCTGATGATAACATTTCTAATACAATATTATATAATAGTGGCGAAAATGAGCATCTTTGCTTCACCCTTGATTTAATTGGGAATATTCTTTTCTCTATTACATCTAATGCTTACTATGGTTTTAGATAAATAAGACAGCCTTTTGAGGAAAACTTCTTTATTCTCATACTCTAAAATTTTTCATAGGTATAGTTGTATCTTTTCTCAACAGTTTTTTTAGCATATATTTAGATAAACATATGATATCCTGTAATTTTATTATTGATATAATAAATTATGGTGAATATTTTCTTAATATTGAAGCAACCCTGCATTCCTCATTTAAATCTCACCTTATAATATGATTTAACCTGGTGATAAATTGTTGTAATCTCATTGTTAATATTTTATTTAATTTTTTCCTCAATATTCATTAACTCAATTCATCTATAATTTTCATTGTTCGTTTTGGCTCTACCTAATTTAAATTTGGCAACATGTTGCATCATAAAAGGGATTTGTTAGGACATCTTTATGATATTTTTCAAATCATTTATATAGATTTGAATTAATTATTCAAATTTTTGGTAGAATTTACTTGTCAATCCATGTGTCCATGGAGATGGGTTTTTTTTAGGTTTTTGCAAGGCAAATGGGGTTAAGTGGCTTGCCCAGGGCCAAACACCTAGGTAATTATTAAGTGTCTGAGACCGGATTTGAACCCAGGTACTCCTGACTCCAAGGCCAGTGCTTTATCCACTGCACCACCTAGCCACCCCACATGGAGATTTTTTTTTAGGGAGTTCATTGATGTTTTGTTAAATTTCTTTATTCTATAATGTAGTTATCTTTATTTTCTCTTCTATTAATCTGGGTACTTTGTATTTTTGTACATATACATTTCACTTTGTTAGATGTATTGCATAAAGTTGGATTAAATAGATTTCATTTATTGTTATAATCACCTCATCATTTGTTGTGAATGAACCTCTTTCATTTTTGATAAGGGTAATTTGGTTTTCTTTTTTGAATCAAATTAACCAATGGTTATCTATTCTGTTGCCTTTCCCCCCATCAAATCAAACTCTGTTTAATTCATTAGCTCATGATTACTTTGTACCTATATCCTTTATTCAAATATACTCCCTTCAACTGACCCAAAAGGAATATAACCTTAATGAACCATAGTGCTATCCCATCATGATCAAGTTAGATCCAAACTTTCTGTTTGAGTATACTCCCTTCAACTCTCTCAGTAGAAATTGAACCTTCATGAGTTAAAGTAAATCATCTTATCATGATCAATGTATACCAGGACTCTCTTTATAATCATATTTCTTTCAGCCATACTAGGAGAAATACAATTGTCAAGAGTTAAAGGCATCACCTTTCTATTTAGTCTTATTATCTAGGCTTTTTTTCTTTATGAATACTTTTTTATGTATCTCTTGAGTCTGTGGATTTGAAGATCAAATTTTTTGTTTAATTCCAGTCATTTTAACAAACATGAAAGTCTTTTATTTTCTAGAAATTTATATTTTTATCTTAAGGAAAATGCTAGATTTTTCAGTGTAATTGATTCTTGGATGTATCCAGGTTATTTTACCCTCCAGATATCATACCCAAGGCCACCTAATCCTTTAACATTGAAGATGATAAATCCTTTGTAATCTTGACTGTGATTTCCTGGTATTTAATTATTTCTGTTTTTGTTGTTTTAGCAAGTTGCAGAATTACCTCCTTTAGCTGTGAATTTTGAGATTTGTCTAGAATATTCCTTAGAGTTTTTATTTTGGGATCCCTTTCTGATGATTAATGGATTCTTTCAAGAAATATTTTATCAATTTGTTCTAGGATATTAGAGAAATTTTCCTTGATAATTTCATGCATAATGTTATCCAGGTTCTTTTCTTGACTGTGGCTTTCAGGTAGATCAATAATTCATGAATTATTCTCCCAGTTCTATTTTCAAGTCATTCATTTTTCCTAAGAAATACTTTACATTGCCCATCTACTGTGGAATGCCTAAACAAGTTATGATATATAAATACTGTAGAATATTATTGTCCAAAAGAAACCATAAATGGTCAGCCTCTAGAAAAGCATGGAATGACTTACAGGATCTGAGGCTGAGGAAAGGGAGCAAAAAACAAGATAACAATGTATACATCAACAACAACATTGTGACATGAACAATCTTGATGGAAGTAGCTCCTCTCAGCATTCCAGAGAGCCATGGCAACTATTAGACTGGCTATGGAGTATATTTCCCCTTCCAGAGGAAGAAAAACAGAAGAAAACAGATACAATAAAAACAACCCTTCAGAGTCTGATGAACACTTTATAAAAAGTATCTCTTATGTATCTTTTCCTTTTAATCCTAATTCTTTATACCAAAATGACTAATCAATGAACATACTTATCAAAGACATGTAAATACAATGTTCATCTTACTATTCCTATTGGGGGAAGGGTGGAAGGAAATTTTGAAACCTAAGAATATACATGTGCACATGGATGAAAATAATAAAAATTAATACATGAAAAATAAATGTATATAGCCTCAAAAAAAGAATATTTTACATGTTTTATTTTTTCAGTCTCTCAGAGTCTCATCAATCATTAGTTTCCATTTAACTAATTCTAAATTTAAGAATTTGTTTTCTTCATTTCCTTCTTCCATCATTCATTCCTTCCTTTCTTCCTTCCTTCCTCCCTTCCTTACTTCCTTTCTTTCTCTTTCTTTCTTTCTTTCTTTCTTTCTTTCTTTCTTTCTTTCTTTCTTTCTTTCTTTCTTTCTTTCTTTCTTTCTTTCTTTCTTTCTTTCATTTTTGCAAGACAATGGGGTTGAGTAAGTTGCCCAAGATCACACAGCTAGGTAATTATTAAGTATCTGAGACTGGATTTGAATTCAGGTCCTCCTGACTCCAAGGTAGGTGCTCTATCTTCTGTGTCACCTAGCTTTCCCTAAAGATAATATTTTCTTCAGGAAATTTTTAATAACTCTCCTGCATATTCTCACTTTTCTTCATATTTCCTCTTCTTCTCTTCTTTGGTTTTTAAAATCCTTTTTGAATTCTTCAAAGAGATCTTTTCAGTTTAGAAACAAATTCAAAGATCCTTTTGAGGTTCTACTTTTAGACATTTTTTCACTTGTTTCCTCTTCTGAGAATAATACATGTTTAATATCCCTCTCAAATAAGAGTTTTTTAATGATTAGTGCTTCTTCTCTTTTATTACTTTTCTTTCTTTTTTTTTTTTTACTCATTTTGATAGTTGGTCTCTGCTTCTGCAGCAAAGAACCACAGTCCCAAGTTTCTGTACTGGGTGCCAGGGTTCTGATCCCTGGTTTATTGCCTACTTATTGCATTTCAGGTATGTTGCTTGAGTTAGAGTAGTCCAACTTAATACATCATTTCCAGGGCTCAAACTTTGCCTTCTGATTTAGGGCTGAGAATCTCATGACTGGACTGCTACACTGCTGGCTTGTGGAACTTGGACCTGAGCTGCACTGTGGCTAAGAGTCTTCTGCTGACTTTCTTGCTCTCCTGCTTATGCTGTGCTATACTTCCCTTTTATCCACATGAGTCTAACCTTTCATGAAGATCTTCCATGATATCTTGAGTTGAGATCTTCTTTCATGGTTTTACTATTGGTTCTGTGAGTTTAGGTTCCGTTTAGAGGCTTTGTTTAAGGTTTTTAAGGGATAAGCTCCAGGAATTTCCTAGTTTCATGTTAGAAAGACAATTCAATAATTTTAAAACTATCTCTCCTGAATGTATTTTCCAGTTCAGTACTTTTCCTTTTCTTTTATTAATTTTTTCTTTATCATTTTTTCTTCTTACATAGAAAGATAGTTTCCAGAATCAATGTTTTTTACTAGTTTTCAAGTTCCACATTTTTCAAACCACTCTCCCTCCCTTCCCCATTTTCCATTGTATTGAGCCAGCTGACTTGGGTTGTATATGTACAATTGTGTTGAGGATAATTCTATATTAATTACTCTGTGAATGAATATTTATAACTGAGGGAAAAGAAAACCATGAGAAAGAAAGAAAAAATATTTAAAAGTTTTTTAATGTAAATATATGCTTTCCTTTGCATTTAGATTCAATAGGTTTTTCTCTGGATATTGATGGCATTGTCCATTGTTTTTTTGTTTTTTGTTTTTAGAATTGTCCTTGATCATTGAACTGCTGAGAAGGGCTAAGTCCATTATACTTAATCATCTCACAATGTAACTGTTAATGTATATAATATCCTTCCTGTTCTTCTCACTTCACTAAGCATCAGTTCATGCAAGTCTTTTCAGTCTTTCCGGAAGGCCAGTTACTGCTGGCTTCTTACAGAATAATACTCCAGTTCTTTGTCCAAGGAGGCAGTTTATTCTATTTTTTTATATTTGATGTTGTATGGATGATTCTTGATGTCTCATAGAGACCTTAGGATTTAGCTGCTCAAGTCTAATTTTAAAGGCATTATTTTCCTCAATAGGTTTTGGGTCATATTTTCCACTTTGCCAATCCTCCTTTGAAGGGAGTTCATTCCTTCAGTGAATGATTTTGGGTTTTGTTTTGTTTTGTTTTGATTTTGTTAATTTGACCAATTGTAATTTTTAAAGAGTAGTTTAATTTTTCAATTGGTTAATTGCAGTTTTTCAGAAGTTGTTTTCTTCAGTTAATTTTTATGATTCCTTGAACAAGCTGAGGACCCTTTCTTGCATAACTCAATTCTTTTCTAAATTTTTCTTTTTTAACTCGATTTTTAAAATCTTTTTAGCTCTTCTAAGAGGTCTTACTGCATTTGAGACCAATTCAGATTTCTCAAACCACATGTAGTCCTTTTTCCACCAATTTCTTCTGAGTTAATGTTTTGATATTTCTGGTCCCCATAGGAGCTTTCTATAGTCACGGCTTTTCTCTGTTTCTTACTAGTTTGTTTAACTTAATTGCCTTCTACCATTATGTTAGAGTGGTCTGTTCCAACCCATCTTTTTCTGCGGTCCAGGAGTTTGCTCACTGAGTTTCTTTGCTGGGTAATTAAGTACTAGATAGAGGTTTGCCCATTGTGTTGGGGTTGTTTGACCTGTCATACTTGGTCTGTTGGGGATTTGGAGTTTATAAATTACCTTCTGTGCTGGGAGTGGAGGCCTCACAGCTGGCCAGCTGTATCACTGGCCTGCTGTAGCACTGGCCTACTGTGCCACTGTATTGCTGAGCTGAAAATGAGGGGGGTTCAATTGTTGATCTCTACAATGACTTTGAGCTACATGCTGATTTCCAATAACACTGACTGGTTTTTGCCATGCTCCCAACATCTAAATGAAATATACCTTTCCTGAAGTACTTGGAAGATATCTTAAGGCAGAAAATTTTTTCAATTGTTATCTTTTTGTCAGCTGAGAACGCATTTAGGTGCTGTTTCTGAGGGAAACTGGGGTAAACTTAGGCAACTTCCAGGTTTCTCTCTTCCAAAATGACTCCTCCTAGTTCTACTATTTTAAGGGGATTTTACATTTTTTTGGTTTATTTACACATTACTAAAATAGTTTCTTGTAAGAGTGAACATAAGCCCCCTTTCCCCCCACAGAAATAATAAAACTTCACTAGAAATAATGTAAAAGAAAGAGAAAAAATGTGCTTCAGTCTATGTTCTGATACCATCAGCTCTGTCTCTGGGGTGGATTGTATTCTTTATCATAAGTCCATCAGAAAAGTTATTTCTATATTTTTCCACAGTTGCAGTTGCTGCTTGTAATTTCCTCCATCCATTTCGCCCCACTACCAATTATTACATTTTCTCTCTGCTTTCACTCTGTCCCTCTTTAAAAATGTGCTATGGGAAAGCTGACAGAGGGGCTTAGCTTATGCTACCTTATGCTGAGGGGCATAAGTGACAGAGCACCGGCCCTGGTGGCCAAAAGGCCCCAAGCTTAGATCCCATTGCACCCCAGAGACCCAGCAACCAACCAATTCTTTAGTGCCAGACAGGCCATCCAATCCCACCACCTTGCAAAAAGTAAAAAAAAGTAAAATATATTATATGTGACCATCCTCTCACATGATCCATCTATAACCCCTCTCCCTTCACCATCCCCTTTCTTCCATCATCTTTCCTCTACATTTTCTTCTAGATTTCTATGCTCTATTAAGTACACACACACACACACACACACACACACACACACACACACACACACACACACAAACACATATATATATAGTTTCTGTTCTGAGTCATTTCCAAAGATCCCCCTCACCTTCCCCCATCCATAACTCTGTAAGAGCATTTTCGTGACTCTTAGATGAAATATCCTAGTCTATTGTACCTCTCCTTCTTTCCTTTTTCCCAGTACATTTCCCTTTCACCCATTGACTCCATTTTTAAAATATATTATAACTTCAAATTCTACTCTCATGTCTCAACTTTATTTTTTTATTAAAATATTTATTTTTATTTTTTTAATATTCTCATTTTGTACATTTTTTACACTAATAAAATACCCCCTCCCCCTATAAATATAGATTAACTTGAGCAATAAAGTAAAGGGGAGAGAAAAAAATTAAAATTACAAAAAATAATAGTAATAATTGTAGGTATGGCCAGGTGGCACAATGGACAGAGCACCAGGCCTAGAGCCATGAGCACCCCAGCCCACATCTGGCCCCGTAGACCCAACAATCACCCAGCTGTGTGACATGCAAGCCACCCAAACCGCACTGCCCTGCAAAAACCAAAAAAAGAGGAAAAAAAAGACCCCAAATAAAATAAAATAGTAATAATAGTATGGGTGGCTGGGTGGCAGACAGAGCACTGGCCCTTGAGTCAGGAGCACCCGGGTCCAAATCCGGCCTCAGAGAACCAACAATCACCCTGCTATGCTGCCCCAGGCAGGCCACCCAGCCCCATTTGCCCTGTACCAACCCCCAAATAATAATAATAAAAAATGTGCTTCAGTCTTTGTTTCAACACCAACAATTCTGTCGCAGGTGGATCACATTCTTTATGGTAAGTCCATTGCAAAATTTACTTCCATATTTTTCCACCGTTATCGTTGTTGATCACAACTCCCTCCTTTCATATTTCTCCACTACCATGTATAATATTTTCTCTCTCCTTTCACTGACTCTGCTGTAGGGTAGCTAAGCGGCACAGACAGATCCCTGCTCCTGGGGCCAAGAGGCCCCGAGCCCCCCTGCCACCCCTTAGGCCCAGCATCCACCTGGTCCTATGGTCCAGGACAGGCCATCCAATCCCAGCCCCTTGCAAGAAGTAAGAACGAAAATGTGTTATATCTGACCACACTCTCCCCCCATGGTCCATCCTCTCCTCCTTTATTCACATCCCCCACGTTCCCCCTGTCCCCCTTCTCTCCTTCTTCCTCCAGATATCTATACCCCATTGAGTATATATGCTGTTTCCACTCCTAGCCACCTCTGATGAGAGCAAAGATTCCCTCATTCTCCCTTGCCTTGCCCCCTTCCATATTATTGCAATAGCTCATTGTAATAAAGAAAAATCTTATTATATGAAATATCTTGACCTATTCCCCCTCTCCTTTTTCTTTCTCCCATTACATTTCCCTTTTTTCTATTGACTCCATTTTTAAACCATATTTTATCTTCAAATTCAGCTTTCTCCTGTGCTTCAACTATAAAAGCTCCCTTTACCTGATAAATTAATTGAGAAGGTTCATATGAGTATTATCAGTGTCATTTATCTATGAAGGAATACATGCAGTTCATCATCATTAAGTCCTTCATATTTCCCCCCTCTCATCCACTCTCTATGCTTCACCTGAGTCCTGTATCTGCAGATCAAACCTCCTGTTCAGCTCTGGTCATTCCAAAAGGAACATTTGAAATTCCCCTGGTTCATTGAAAGTCCATCTATTTCCCTGGAAGCGGACATTCAGCCTTGCTGGGTAGTTCATTCTTGGCTGCATTCTAAGCTCTTTTGTCTTCTGGTATATCATATTCCAAGCCCTATGGGCTTCCAATGTAGTTGCTGCTAAGTCTTGTATGATCCTGACTGCAGCTCCACAATATTTGAACTGTCTTCTTCTGGCTGCTTGTGATATTCTCTCTTTGACTTGGGTGTTCTGGAACTTGGCTATAATATTCCTAGGGATTGTTTTTTGGGGGATCTCTTCCCCAGAGGGGGGGATCAGTGGATTTTCTCCATTTCTATTTTGCCCTCTGCTTCTAGAATATCAGGGCAATTTTCCTGTAGTAATTCTTTGAAAATGATGTCAAGGCTCTTTTCCTGATCATGACTTTCAGGTATTCCAATAATTTTTAAATTATATTTCCTAAGTCTGTTTCCATGTCAGTTGTTTTTTCAATGAGATATTTCACATTTTCTTCTAATTTTTCATTTTTTTGGTTTTGAAGTATTGATTCCTGATTTCTGGTAAATTCATCAATCTCCCTGAATTCTATTCTTTGTCTGAAAGATTTGTTCTCCTCAGAGAGTTTTGTTTATCTCTTTTTTCATCTGGCCAATTTTGCTTTTTAAGGCATTCTTCTCCTCCGTAACTTTTTGAACTGTTTTATCCATTTGACCTAAGCTGGTTTTTAGCATGCTATTTTCTTCAGCATTTTTTTTTTTTTGTATTTCCTTGACTAAGCTGCTGACTTCATTTTCATGTTTTTCCTGCAGCTCTCTAATTTATTTTCCCAGTTTTCCTTCTAACTCCCTCATTTGATTTTCCAGGTCTTTTTTTGAGCTCTGTCATAGCCTTAGCCCAATTTTTGTTTTTCTTGGAGTCTTTAGAGGCAGGAGCTTCTGCTTCCTCATCTTTAGACTGGGTATATTGATCTTTCTTGGGATCATAGATAATGTATTTCTCAATGGCGTTCCTCTTTTATTCTCTGCTTGTTCATTTTCCCAGGCTAAGCCTGTTTTGAGGCTGCTTCCTGAGCTTTTGGGGCACTCCCACAAGGGTCTCAGTGTGTGAGCATCTGTCCTTCCTCCTGGTGTGTGAATGACCATATGCGCCCCCCCTGCCACAGGGCTGAGGTGAATGGGCCATGCTGTTATATGGGGTGGACCTAGACTGTAATCAGGATCATAATGTGGTCAGAGCCCCAGAGTCTTGTTCCTGGGGCAGAGGACAGAGCTCTGCAGTCTCTCCTCACTCCCCTCCCTAGGTTCAATTGGCTCATGCCCTGGGGGCTCCTGCTTACCTGCTCCACCTGTTTCTGTTTCCTGGATCTGGGATGCTGAAAGACCATGTTGCTTGCTGTGTGCCCTGATGGCTGGGCTCCACGTGCTTGCTCTGGCAGAGGTCCCCCTGCTATTCACCCACTTTGTGCCCAGTGCTCCCCGGGGTGTAGCTCTGCTGTGAGCTGTGGCTCCCATTGCCCTGGGGCTGCCTCCTGGTGGCTGAAGTTCTGTTGCTCTGGCAGGCCACCCCTCCAGCGGGCTGCCCCTCCCACCCCGAGGAGCAGAGCCTTTCTGCTCTTTTCCAGGTTACCTTGAGTAGCAGAACACTCTCACTGGGTCCCTCTGTGGTTTCTGTCTCTTGAAAATTTAGTTAGAGTCCTTAGCTTATGAGTTTTATGAAAGAGCGCCTAAGACCCGATCCTTTCTTGTCACTATCTTCCATGTCTCAACTTTAAAAACTCCTTCTAAATGCGCTAATAAATGGGAAGGTTAATATGAATGTTATCTGTGTCATCTTCCCATACAGTATTACATACAGTTCATAATCATTAAATCCCTCAAAATTTACTCTTCTCTTCTACCCTTTCTATGCTTCACCTGAGTCCTGTTCTTGGAGATCAAACATTCTGTTTGGCTCTGTCCATTTCAACAGGATCATTAGAAATTCATGTTTCACTGAAAGTCCATCTTTTTTTCCCTGAAAGAGGATGTTCAGTTTTTCTGCATATTTGATTCTTGGTTGCATTACAATCTCTTTTGCCTTTTGGAACATCATATTCCAAGTCCTACGAGGCCTTAATGTGGATGCTGCTAAATCTTGTGTGGTCATGACTATAGCTCCACCATATTTGAATTAATTTGTTCTGGCTACTTGTAGTATTTTCTCTTTCACTTGGGAGGTCTGTAACTTGGCTATAATATTCCTGTGGGTTATTTTTTTCTACTTATTGGCTTTTTGTATCTCTTTTACAACTTGGCCTAGACTTTTCTTAGGGTGTTAATTTCTTCAGTATTTTTTATGTCTCCTTTACACAGCCCCTGAGTCTTTTTTCATGATATTCTTGCATCACTCTTTTCTTCTCTTGCTACCTCTCTTCCTCTCTTGCTTGTAAAGTTCTTTTTGAACTCTCCCATAGGCTGAGATCAATTCATATATATATATATTGGAGGCTTTGAATATTGGAGCTTTGACTTTCTTACTTTCTTCTCAGTGTGTGCTTTGATCCTCCTTGACACCATAGTGACTTTCTATCATCAGAATTTTTTTTCTGATGTTAACACATTTCCTTAGACAGTTTCTTGACATTTAACTCTGTTAAATTGTGGTTCTGCTTCCAGGGTGGAAGGCACACTGTCTCAAGCTTTGGGGGTTTTGTGTAACTATTGTCAAAGATACCCCTAGTGACCTATATATTTTCATTTCCTCAAAGATGGTATGTTGTGAAGAGAAGTGTATTTACTACTCCCCTGGCCTGTGTTCTTGTCTTTGCATAACTACAAGCAATCTTTTCTGTTCTTAACTGTGAGGAGGTACTCTGCAAGTTCTGGTGTTCTAGTTCTACTGCTTGCCCTGAGACTCTAACCAGGAATGTGATCCCAGTCTTAGGTTGGCCAAAGCATCAGAATCCTGTGCCCACTCCCCAGTGGCAACAATGAGATCCCTGTAATCACTTGCAGAGCAGCTTTTCAACCCCCTTACATTCTGTGTACAGAGATGCCCACAGAAGTAGCTGATACAACTGCCAATTCGGTGGTTTCCAAGACCTGTACCTGGTTTGTACAGACTGTATCTTTGCTGGTGTGGCCTCACCATCTAAGTTTCATTTGACTAGACAATTATTCATTCCATCCTTTTCTGGATTTTGCCACTTTTACGAGTATTTTAAAGCATTTTAAAGCATTTTATTTTATTTTCAATTACACAGATAGTTTTTAACATTTCCATTTTTGTAGGCTTTTGAGTTTCACATTTTTCTCCCTCTCTCGCTTTTCTCCCCCTCTCCTCATGACAGTCATTAAACTGATAAGGTTATCCATATGCAATAATGTTTAACATATATTTATATTAGTCACTTTATGGCATGTCTGAAGGTATTAGGAGGAGTCTGGGGGACAGCTCAGGTAGGTGACTGCCCTTTATCTTGCATCTTGACTACACCTCCTCAATTATCAATTTTCACATAATACAGCCAGAGGAGAGGGGGTAGTTATTCATAAATATTAGGAACTGTAAAGTTCTCAGAATGCTTTTCTGTTTCACATTTTATTACTGTTGTTGTTGTGATAGAAAAAGAAGTGATGTTTCTACTAGCATAGATAAAATTTAATCTCTTGCTCACACTAAAAATAATCTGTTGTTATAAGTTTTGAAGACTTAGTTTTCATTCTGTATCTTCAGGATAATATTTGGAAGAATCACTTATAACTAGTATGGACATAACCAACAGCTTGATGATGGGAGAAATTCAGAAAAAGATGACAATTTTTTGAAAATTATTCTGAATATCCTTAATATAGAACATTTCTAGAGATTAATAGTAAAATGGGAGGATTTGATGAAACTGTGGTAAAGCCAAATGCTTTTAACCTGACAGATATTGCTTTCCAAACTACTTAGAATATTAATAATTAATAATTTAATAATATAATCGTTAATAAATCAATGAGTCTGATGACGAAATAGATTTTTGTCATTTGTATCAACCAAATTAAATGTCTTTGCATAACATCTTCATACAAAAAGTCACTAATATTCTGAAAGATACAATAACCAAAAATATACAATTCCCCTATATTCATAGCAGAAAATGCTCAGGTATTAAAAATAGGATTTTATTTTAAAAAGAGAGGAAAAAATAAAATTCTCACCAATTTAACAAATAGACGAATCCAGAAGTGAATGCAATACCATGTATTTCACTATTTTGTCATCATGCAGGCATAAAATATTGTCTTACTATAAGAGCTTTTCACTTATCTACTCTTTTACTTCTGAAACCCATAATGAATCCCTGCTAGGTATTGTGGGAGACATAAAGATAAATATGACAGAAGTTTTTTTTTTTTTTTTTTTTTTTCTGAAGGAGCTTGTGATTTAGTACCAGATAATTAGAGAGGAAAAAGTGAATGACTCACTATGAGATTTCAAGTAGAATTGTTCTATTATAACAAAACTAAGTATTGGAAAAAGTGTGATTGATGTTTTAACTTGGTGAAGCAAAGTGGCAATCCCTATTGCTAAGACTTCAACATATTCTATTAGTATTCATGGAGTGAATCTTATTATAAATCATCATTTCATAATAGGTCTATAATCCTTGTGAGAATTGATATCAAAAATATAATTATCCTAAATGATGATAGATAAGATATATAATAGCATATTTATCTTAATTCATATTTCTTTTTTTGATATTCTTTTATAACTATTTTATTACTTATCCAATTATATACAATAGTTGTTTCTATGTATCATATTTGTAAGGTTTGAATTTTACAATTTTTACCCACCCTTCCTTCCCTCCATCCAGCCTGGCACAAAAGGCAGTCTGATAACTTTACATTGTTTCCATGTTATACATTGATTAAAATTGAATATGTTGGGAGAGAAATCATATCCTTGATGAGAAAATAAAATATTAGAGACAGCAAAATTATGTTATACATGAGATTTTTTTTAAAAAAAATTTTTGAAGGTAATAGACTTTGGCTTTTGTTTAAACTACACAATTCTTTCTCTGGATACAGGTGGTATTCTTCATTGTAGGTACTCTAAATTTGTCCCTTATTATTGCAAATAAAGGAATGAACAAGTCCATCAAGGATGATCATCACCCCCATGTTGCTCTTAGGTTGTACAATGTTCTTCTGGTTCTTTTCATCTTGCTCATGATCAATTCATGCAAGTCTTTCCAGGCTTTTCTGAAATCCCATCCTTCATAATTTTTAATAGAACAATAGTGTTCTATAATTTTCTTATACCACAATTTGTTCTGCCATTCCCCAATTGATGGATATTCACTCAATTTCCAAATCTTTGCTACCATAAAAAAGGGATGCTATGGATATTTTTTACAAGTGATGATTTTACCCTTCATCATGATCTCTGCAGCAGATAGACCCGTAGTGGTATTATTAAATCAAAGGGTATGCATATTTTTATTGCCCTTTGGGGATAATTCCAGATTGCTCTCCAGAAAGGTTGGATGAGTTCACAGTACCACCAACAGTGTATTACTTTCCCAGATTTCCTACATTCTTTCTAATATCAAACATTGTCATCTTTGGTCATATTGGTCAAATTGATAAGTGTGAAATGGTACCTCAGAGCTGCTTCAATTTACATGTCTTTAATCAGTAATGATTTAGAGCAATTTTTCATATGACGATGGATAGCTTTGATTTCCTCATCTGAAAATTGCCTTTGCATATATCCTTTGACCATTTGGGTATTGAGGAATGACTTTTTATATAAATTTGACTCAGCTCTCTGAATATTTTAGAAATGAGTCATTTGTCAGAAATACTGGTTGTAAAAATTGCTTCCCAATTTACTGCATTTCTTTTGATTGTGATTATAGTGGTTTTTGTTTGCAAAATGGCTTTTTAATTTATAGCAATCAAAATAATCTAATTTGTTTTTATTGATTTTCTCTATCTCTTCCTTGATCATAAAATGATTCCCTTTCCATAGATCTAATAGGCAAACTATTCCTTGGTCTCTTAGGTTTCTTATAATGTTCTCTTTTATGTCTAACTCCTGTAACCACTTTGATCTTATCATGGTATATAGTGTGAGGTGTTGGTCCAATCCAAATTTCTGCCAGACAAACTTCCAATTTTCCCAACAGCTTTTATTGAAAAGTGTTCTTATCCCAGAAGGTAGACATTGGTTATATCAAATATAAGATTATCATTTTGTCTATTTTGCACCTAATTTATTCTACCAATACACCACTCTATTTATTAGCCAATATGAAACACTTTTGAAGACAGATGCTTTATAATATAATTTTAGATCTTGTAAGGTCCACACCTTCTTTTGCACTTTTTTTCATTAAATTCCTAGATATTTATGGCTTTTGTTTCTCCAATATGACTTTAGTTAAAATATTTTCAAGTCCATTAAAGCAATATTTTAGAAGTTTGATTGGTAATGCACTAAATAAGAAGTTTAATTTAGGTAGAATTGTCATATTCATTATACTAGCTCAGCCTAACCATGAGCATTTGATAATTGCCCAGTTATTTAACTTTGATTGTATTTGTGTAATAGGTGTGTTTATGTTTGTTTTCTTAGAGTTTCCTTGTCTTGGCAGGTAGACGACCACGTATTTTATATTGTCTGAAGTTACTTTAAATAGAATTTCGTTTTCTAGCTCTTGCTGTTTATCTTTTTGTAAAATGTTTATTTAATATTTTCCAATGACACAAAATATTTTTAGCATTTATTTTTTTCTAAATTTCATTTGTAAATACTCTTGCCTTGTCCCCTTTCTATCCACATCTTGAGAAGTTAAGCAATAGCATAATACATGTGATACATCATGATACATAGAAAGTAAGTTTTTTTTAAACTCATATTGCAAAATAATACATACATACAGACACAAAAGGGAAAACAAAGTGGAAGAGCATTCCACTTTGACATTTGGGTTGTGAGGGACCAGGAAAAGAGCATTCAGTGGTGGCCCAGAAGTGATGAGATTGTATTCTTCAGAGGAAGCTTTATTCTTTATCTTGTTAAGTCAGTCAGTCTGTGGCCCTTGTGAAGACTAGAGTATTTGCAGACCTGGCAGATTGTTTGATTGTCTTCTTGACATAGGAAGGTGAAGGGCTCTTCATGCTTGAGGCACCATCCTTCAGGGACAAGAGGAAGCTCTTCAAGGTGTGATTTCATCCCCTTGTATAGATCCAGAATGTTCCTTATCCTCCAGTTGATGTGCCCAGGAAGATTTCCTTCTGGAAGACAGGACTGACAGACAGTGTTGCCAGAAAGCATTGTTACAGGATCACTGAAATAACTTCTACAGACTGAGCAAGTGAGGAGTTTCTGCAGATCATCATTCAATGCAAAGGTGGGCTTCACCATCAGACAACCTCTGAAAATTCCTGAAGTCTCAGAATTGGATTCAATATGGCTCTCCTCCTTGATGTCTTCTGCCATACTAGAATATGGTACAGCTCCAAATCCTTTCAGGCCCCTAAGAGTTGACCTTGAGAGAAGTTGTCTCCTGTTTGGGGTTGGTGCCTCCTCAAACAGAATGGCCCAGACTGAGTTCCCTCCAGTTTATATAGGGTCTAGAAGTAGATTGCAGAAGTGAGTTCTCCCCTAATCCAAGTAATCCTATTAGCAATATGCTTAGCACCTGACCTTTTCTCTTGGAGACAATGGTTGGAGCTGGTCCTGTTGAAGCTACCTCCTCCAACCAGGAGTTTCTCAGACTGTTTGCTGTTGTATCTTGATAGTAATATATAGAAATGCTGAGGATTTATAGGGGTTTATTTAATATCCTGCACCCTTGCTAAAGTTGCTCATTTTTTCTAGTAGTTTTTAGATGATTTTTAGTATTCTCTAGGTATATCATGTCATCTACAAAGATTGAATATTTTGTTTCTTCCTTCCCAATTCTAATTCACTCAATTTCTTTTTCTTCTGTTATTGCTGAAGCTAATATTTCTAAAAAAATGTTGAATGGTAGTGGTGATAATGGGCATCCTTGTTTCACCGCTTAACGTACTGGGAATGCCTCTAGCTTATACCCATTGCATATAATGCTTGTTGATGGTTTCAGATAGATACTGCTTATATCATTCTAACGATTCCTTTATTCCTATGCTATCTATTGTTTTTAGTAGGAAGGGGTACTTTATTCTGTAAAAGGCTTTTTTAGCATCTCTTGAAATAATTATATGATTTCTATTAGGTATGTTATTGATATAGTCAATTATACTAACAATTTTCCTAATATTGAAGCAACCCTGCATCATGAGATAAATCCTGCTTAGTCAAAGTATATTGTCCTATTAATAACTTGTTGTAATCACTTTGGTAAGATTTTATTTAAGATTTTTACTTCCATATTCATTAGGGAAATTAGTCTATAATTTTCTTTCTCTGCTTTGACTCTTCGTTGATTAAATATCAGCACCATAAAGGTGTCATAGAAGGAGTTAGACAGAGCTTTGTTTTCACCTATTTTTCCTTAGAGTTTATATAAGATTGGAAACAATTGTTTCTTAAATGCTTGGTGGGAATACATCCATAGGATTAATTATTTATTTAATTTCCTACTCATTTATCCTGGATAGCTTGTATTTTCATAAATATTCATCCATTTAACTTAGAATATCAAATGTATTGGCATACATTTGGATAAAATAATTTTGAATTATTATTTTACTTTCCTCCTCATTGGTAGTGATTTTACCTTTTTCATTCATGAAACAAGTGATTTGGCTTTCTTCATTGTTTATTTTAATCATAACCAAATGTTTAATAATTTTACTTTTTTACAAAACTTTCTCTTTGGGAATATTTATTGGTTCAATAGTTTTCTTGATTTCAATTTTTATTAATTTATCCTTTAATTTTTTGAATTTCTAATTTGTTATTGAATTTGGGCGTTGATTTGTTCTTTTTTCTATATTTTGGTTATAGACTTAGTTCATTGATATCTTCTTTCTCTATTTCATTCATGTAAGTGGTTGAAGATATATTATAACTAATTAAATAATGACTAATAACTGCCTTTGCTGTATCCAATAAATTTTGGTATGTTGTCTTGTTATTGTCGTTATCTAGGGTGAAACAACTAATTTTCTCTATAATTTGTTGTTTCATCCACTCATTCTTTAAAATGAGGTTATGTAGTTTCCAATTAGTTTTAAGTCTGTCTTTCTGGAGCCCATTATTGCACATGGTTTTTATTGCATTATTATGTAGAAGGAGGTATTTACTATTTCTGCCTTTCAGCATTTGATTATAAAGATTTTATACCCTAGTACATGGCCAATTTTTGTGTAAGTGCCATTTACTGCAGAAAAATAAAAGTATATTCCTTTCTATTCCCATTCAACTTTCTCCAAAGGTCTATCAGGTCTAGGTTTTCTAAAATTCAATTTACTTCATTACCTTATTTCTTGTTTATTTTATAGTTAGATTCATGTAAATCTGAGAGAGAGAGAGAGAGGTTGAGATCTCCCACCATTAGAGTTTGGCTGTTTAAATCTACCTGTAATTCATTTAAGTTCTCCTTTAAGAATCTGGATGCTATACCACTTGGTGTATAAATATTTAGTATTGAAATTGCTTCATTTTCTAGTGTACGTTTTTAGTAACATATAGTTTCCTTTCTTGACTCTTAATGAGATATATTTTTGCAACTGCTTTGTCTGAGATAAGGATTGCTATCCCTGTTTTTTTCACTTCAGCTAAAGCAAAATATATTCTGCTCCCACCTTTTACCTTTATTCTATATGTATCTCTATGCTTCAAATGGGTTTCTTGTAAGCAGCATATTGTATGAGTCTGGTTTTTAATTCACTCTGCTATTCCCTTATGCTTCATGGGAGAATTTGTCCTATTCACAGTCAAAGTTATAATTACTACCTCTTTATTGCCCTCCATAGTATCTTCCCTCTGTTAATATTTTCCCTTTTTTTTTACTTTATCAATATTCACCAGCAGTAGGTGCAGGACTTATTTACAGTGGCCATATGTGCATCTGAGTTGCAATTCTGTCTCACTCTCTCAGTGCAAGAAGGACTACTAGCACACTGAGCTTGAAGCCACAGAGGAGACACACTGATCTCAGTTTAAGGGAAGGGAAAGTATAGTTGTGATTACTCAAAGAACAAGAGAAGTAGTGACCACTATTCTTAGATAATACCAATTTAGAACAACCGAAAACTTTCAAATTCCCAGAAATAACTCTAAAAACACCATGTAAAACCAGTACCCTCCACTTCACACATTGTAGAGACAAAATTGGACATAGAATTAAGTCAAGAAATGGGCTAGAAAGGAAATGAAAAATACAATTACAAAAAATCTGAATAAAGAAAACTTCTATGATGACAGAAAATATCAAAATGCATATTCAACATAAAAACTACTACATATAAATCCACAAGGAAAAAATTTGATTTAGTCTTATGTCCAAAGAAGAGATAAAAAGGAATTTTATTAATAAAGAAAGGTATAAGAAAAATTGAGGAAAATAACTTGTAAACAGAAGTATAAATATAATGAAAAAGTAATACCTTAAAAGGCAGAATGGATCAAATGACAAAGGTGATGAAAAAATCCACTGAAGAGGCAAACTACTTAAAAGGCAAAGTTGACAATATGAGGGGGAAAAAAAGAGGTACAACAATTAACTGAAGAAAAGAACTTGTTAAAAAGCTGAATTGGAAAAAATGAAAATGTTGGTGCAAAAGCTCATTGAAGAAAATAATTCCTTAGGAATTAGAATTGAGTAATTTGAAATTAATGACTTCAAGAAACAATAAAAATCAAAAGAATAAAAAGTAGAGGAAAATGTGAAATATTTCTTTGGAAAAGAAAATCTGACCTGGAAAAAATGATGAAAGACAAATAATTTAAGATTTATTGTATTGCCTGAATGCCATGATATAAAAAAAAAATCTTAAACATAATCTGTCAAGAAATTAAGAAGAGAGGCAGAGCAAAGATACTGTCAGGAAGGCAGGAATTCCCAGAAACTCATTCCCCCCAAAACTCCAAAAGTCAGTAAATTATTACTCTAGCCAAAATTTAGAAAGTCACAACTCACAGAAAGACAGAGTGATACAATTTCCCAGTCCAAGACAACTTAATAGTTTCACGGCAAAGGTCTGTTTCACCAAAACCTGGTGTTGGAAAGAGCAGCAGCCACAGCTCACTTCAGCCATAGCACAGTGCAGCCAAGCCAGGCACCTGGGTCCATGACTGAGGGAGTAGATTCCAGACCTCTCAGCCCAGGGAACACCAAGGACAGCTGGAAGCGATGGTGAGAGAACTCTGCCACACCAGAGTGTAGCACCAGCCTCAGAGCAACCCTGCAGTGAGAACCTGCAGCAGAAATCAACAGAGCCACCCAGCACTTCCAGAGCTCTCAGCCCACAGACAGTAAGGGGGCCAGGGGAGACTGCAGAGTTTTCTCTGCTCTCCCTTGAGAGGACTCTGTCGTTTACCCACACACAGATCCAGGTTGCAGTTTGGGCTCTCTTACTTCCATAGCTGAGCTGGGACTGTCCTCATAGCTCCAGGGCAGAGGGGAGAGCCTATGGTCATTTACATCCCAGAGTACAGACAAGAGAGCAGTCAGATCCTCTCATAAGATCTTAGAGGAATTAAGGCCCCTGTCCCCAAAACCTACCAAAGCTTTGTAAGTGCAGTAAATAAGTAATAGACTAAGGAAATAAGCAAACAACAGACAAAGAAGAATCTGACCATAGAAAATTATTTTGTTCCCGTAGAGGATCAAAATACACATTTAGAAGATATCAAAGTCAAAGCTTCTGTTTGCAAAACCTCCAAGAGAAATAGACAGTGGGGTCAAGCTATGGATGAGTTAAAAAAATACTTTGAAAAACAAATAATAGAGGTAGAGGGAAAAAATTGAGAGGAGAAATGAGACTGATGGAAATAAATCATGAAAAACAAGTCAACAGTTTGGTGAAAGAAATGTAAAAAATACTGAAGAAAATAATATGTTAAAAACCAGTTTAGGCCACATAGAAAAAGCAACACAAAAGGCAAATGAAAAGAATGCCATAAAAAAGTAGAATTGGTCAGCTGGAAAAGAAGATTAAAAAAGCTCTCTGAAGAAAATAACTCCATGAAATGCTGAATGGAACTAAAGGAAATCGATGACTTTTTGAGAAATCAGGAAGAAATAAAACTATCCCAGAAACATAAATTAAAAGAAAAATGTGAAATATCTCATTGGAAAAACAACTGACCTCCAAAACAGAACAAGGTGAATTAATTCAAAATTATTGGCATACTTGAAAGTCATGACCAGAAAAAAAGAGCCTAGACTTCAGTTTTTAAGATATATAATACAACAAAATTACCCTGAGATCCTAGAAACAGAGAATAAAATAGAAATTGAGGAAATTCACCAATCACCTCCTGAAAGAGATCCCTAAAGAAAAACTTTTAGAAATATCATAGCCCAATTCCAAAACTCCCAAGCCAAAGAGAAAATACTAAAAACCAGCAGAAACAAACAGTTCAACTATAGTGACTCTATAGTCAGAATTACACAGGATCTGGCAGCATCTACATTAAAGGCTCTTAAGACTTGGCATATGATATTCAGAAAAGCAAAATATCTTGGTTTACAACCAAGAACCAACTACCCAGTAAAACTGAGCATCATCTTTTAGGGGAAAAATGGACTTTCAATGAAACTTGGGGCTTTCAAACTTCCCTATTGAAACACCCAGAGATGAACAGCAACTTTGATCTCCAGGACTCAGTTAAACCTTAATGGGGGGGGGGGGGGGGGAATGAGAAGGACTAATTATAAGGAACTTATTCATTTTGAACTGTTTGTATTTCTGCATGGGATGAAGATACTGATAACTTATATGAACTTTCTCGTGTATAAGAGTAGTTAGAAGGAACATATAAAGACAAGGCACAGGAAGGAGCTGAATATAATGATATAATACAGTAAAATGATGGAGTCAATGGGTGATAAAGGAAAGAACTGAGAGAAAGAGAAAGGAGAGGAAGAAGGGGCTAAGGTATTTCACATAAGAATCAAGACAAAGCTTGGACAATGGATTGGAATGGGGAACACAAGGGGGAATGAGTGAGCCTTCATTCTCATGAGAAATGGCTCAGAGACAAAATAACATACACACTTAATAGGGTATAAAAATCTA
The DNA here is from genome assembly GCF_037893015.1 of Macrotis lagotis. NCBI lineage: Eukaryota > Metazoa > Chordata > Mammalia > Peramelemorphia > Peramelidae > Macrotis > Macrotis lagotis. The sequence goes on from NC_133666.1 coordinate 433,383,994, forward strand.
TCCTACCATGGATAAAAATGAGAGGAAAGGGGGAATGGGGGAAATGAAGGAGTAGGTGATACAAGAGAGGGAAGTTCGTGGGAGAGATTACTCAGATAAAACACACTTCTGAACAGAGACAGGATGAAAAGAAACAGAGAATGGAATAAATGACAGTGGGAAGGAATAGAATGGAGCAAAATACTGCTAGTAATAGCAACTGTGGTGTTGAACTTATGATAAAGAAGATACCGCATCCCAGAGACAAAGCCTTTGGATTCTGAACACAGATTGAAGTACACTACTTTATCTCTTTCACTATTTTTGAGGTTTCTCAACTTTTTTTTGGGGGGGGTGATTATGTTTGTTTTCAAAAAAAATATCATTGTAATAATATAAAATAAATCAACCAAAAAAAAAACTTGCTTAAAAAAAGAAATTAACAAGAAGTGTCCTGATGTCCTAGAGCCAGAACATAAAATAGAAAGTTAAAGAATCCTTCTGAATTCATCTCCTGAAAGAGATCCCAAGATGAATACTCCTGGGAATATTATAAGCAAATTTCAGAACTCCTAGGTCAAAATCATAAGCAGTCAGAAGGCAAAATAAAATTGGGGGCAGCTGAGGCCGGCTAGGTGTCACAGTGGATAAAGCGCCGGCCCTGGAGTCAGGTGTACCTGGGTTCAAATCTGGTCTCAGGCACTTAATAATTACCTAGCCGTGTGGCCTTGGGCAAGCCACTTAACCCCATTGCCTTGCAAAAAAAAAAAACTAAAAAAAAATTGGGGCCAGCTATGTGACACAGTGGCTAGAGCACTGGTCCTGGAATCAGGAGAACTTGAGTCCAAATTCGGCCTCAGAAACTTAAACTTAGCTGTGTGTCCTTGGGAATGTCACTTAATTACATTGCTTTGCAAAAAGTAAAAGAAAATTAAAATGTCATGGAGTCACAATTAGGATCCCTCAAAATTTTTCAGTTTTCATGTTAAAGCAGTGAAAAATTGGAATATGATTTTCTAGAGGGCAAAGAAATTAAGATTACAACCACAAATTACCTGCCAACATTCAATGAAATAGAGAGCTTTTGAGAATTCCTGATGAAAAGACTAGAAGTAAACAAAATATTTTGACTTTCAAATATGAAATCATAAATCAAATATAATAATATATAAAAATATAAGAAGAATAAAAAGGTAAACAGGAAATGAATATCATAAGATATTTATTAAGTTTGAACTGTTTATAGTACCACCTGGAACAATGATACTTGTAGTGTCTAAAAACATTCTCATCATTATCATTTATGCATCCAAGGAGAAGACATAAACAGAAGAAATATGATATGATGGTATGACATATTAAAAATTAAAATTAAATGATGAAAAAGAGGAAAACAATGGGAGATGGGAAAGGGAGAGGTAGAATCAAGAGAAATAATCTCAAATACAAGAGGTAAGAAAGAGCTTTTACTATGAAGGGGAAAATTGGAGAAGTAGAAAAACCCAAACATTACTCTCATTGAAATTGCTACATGGAGAGAAAAACAGAATGACAATGATGTTTGTCCTTTGTTCTGGAAGAATACTATGACATCAGGGAGGTGATATCATGACAAGCACATGAATTCCATTTCACTGAGGGATTGCTATGCTAAGATACGAAATTTCTCCTCCAGAGTTATCTAGGTGCAGTGGTCAAATACAAATTAGGATGAATGGAAATGATGCTGTATGTGAGGCAGTCATGAATTTAATGACATGCCCAAGTTCATACAGCTACTAAGTGGCAAGTGTCTGAGACTAGATTTGATCTCCCTAGTAGTGCAGTGGACAGAGCAGAGGTCTTGGAGTCAGGAGGATGGCAGTTTCGAAAATGACCTCAAACATTTGACTTCTACTAATTGTGTAAAAAACATAAGCACTCATTTGGTTTTAGGAATCTATATTGCCTAAAAGGAGAGAGAGAAAAATAAGAGTTGGGATTTATAAAGGGGAAGGTAGATTGGGGAAAGCAGTAGTCAAAAGCAAAACACTTGAGAATTGACAAGGTAAATGAACAGAGAAAGAGTAGGATAAACAGGTTAAAAAAGATTGATGGCAAATATACAGTAATCATAAATTTCAAAAAAATTGAAGCAAGTAATTCTTATATAGGCCTCGTTTCTCAAAAAATGGAGAACTGAGGAAAATTTATTTTTATTTTTATCCTTATTGGTATTTTATTTTTCCAATTACATGCTATGAAAGTATTTCAACATTCATTCACAAGCACTTTTATCTTGCATAATTTCTTTCCATCTTCCCTTTCCACCATTGTTCCGTTAGCAGTGAACAGTGTAGTGAACATTGTACATGTATATTTGTGTTTCACAGGTTTTCATATTAATCATTTTCTAAATGAGGAATTAGGACTAAAGGGAAAGGAAGAATGCTACTAGATAAGAAGGAAAATAAGGTAATTTTTTTAAAAAGTGAAGATAGTATTCATTCAGACATTGATTTTGTTTTGCTTTTCTTCATCTCAATGTGGATACCATTTTTCATAGCAGGTCTCCAAGGGTTGCCCTAGATCTCTAAACTGATAAGAGAAGTTGCTTCCATCAAAATTGATCAAGTCACAATGTTCTTATTAATGTGTACAGTGTTCTCTAGGTTGTGCTGCCTTCACTTAGCATCAGTAGCTTCTTTGCAGTCCATCTATTCATGGTTTCTTATATAACAATAGTACTCCATAAGATTCATATACCATAACTTGTTTAGTCATTTCCCAAATGATGGACATCCCCTCATTTTCCAATCCTTTACCACTACAAAAAGAGATGATATAAATATTTTGGAACAAAAAAAGTATTTTCCCATTTTTTTATTTCTTCTCAATAAAAGCATTAGTATTGCTGAGTCAAAGGATATGATCAGTATTATTGGTCTTGGGGCTAGTTTCATATTGCTCTCGAGAATGGTTGGATCAGTTCACAATTCCACCAACAATGCATTAATGTCTCAATTCAAACACAATCTAACTACATTGATCATTTTCACTTTTTTCTTATTTTCGTCAATCTGAATATGTGTGAGGTGGTATGAATTTGTTTTATTTTGTTTTAATTTGCATTTCTCTAATCAGTAATACTTGGAGAATTTCTTCATATGAACATATATATATATATATATATATATATATATGTATATATTTAATTTCATCATTTGAAAACTGCCTGTTCATATCTTTGATCATTTATCAATTAGGGAATGGCTTCTCAGTTTATAAATTTAATTCAGTTCTCAAAATGTTTAAGAAATGAGATCTTTATCAGAATGCCTAGCCTAAAATTGTTTCCAAACTTTCTGTTTTCTTCTAATCTTGGAAGCAATGGTTTTATCAGTGTAAAACCTTTTTGAATTTGATATAGTCAAAATAATTCATTTTGCAATTTATAATGTACTCTATTTTTTGTTTGATCTTAAATTTCTTACCGTAGATCTAACTGATAGGGTATTTCTTGATCTGGCATTTGGTCTATGATATTGCCCTTGATCTTTAAATATTATACTCATTTTAACCTTCTTTTGATATAGGGTGTGAGATGTGGGTATAAGCTTGGATTCTGTTTTCTGGTTTTTTTCATCAATTTTTGTCAAACAGTGAGTTCTTATCACAAAAACTAATGTCATTGTGTTTATCAAACAGTAGATTAATATTGTCATTTACTATTATTTTCTTGGTACCAATGCCAATCCATTCATGCATTACTCAATTCCTTACCCAGTATAAGAATGTTTTTATGCCTGTTGCTTTATAGTATAATTTTATCATTTTCCTTTGTGTTCTTGATGATTTATTACTTTTGTAGACAATTTATTGAATTTTGTTATTATATATCTAGCTTGGTAAAATAATTATTTTGTACTTTGATATGGCACTATTAAATTTGGGTGGAATTGCCATTTTTATTATATTACCATGCCCTAACCATAAGCAATTGACATTTTTCCAATTGTTTAGATCTGACTTTGTGTCAAAAATGTTTTGTTTTTCTGTTCATACAGCTTGTCTTGAGAAACAGTTTTCCAGGTATTTTAAGTTGGCCACAGTTACTTTTAATAGAATTTCTCTATCTCTTGCCCTTGGGCTCTGTTGTTCATATGCAGAAATGGAATGCTTTATACTATATAATTTTATATCCTGATGCTTTGCTGAATTTTTTAATTGTTTCAAATTGATTTTTGATAAATTCCTTGGTTTCTCTATGTATATAGAATAATATCATCTGCAAAAAAGTGAAAATTTTCTTCCTCACTACCAATTCTAAATACTTCAATTTTTTTTCTTCTCTTATTTCATAAACTTAAAGTTCTAATATTATATTGAATAGTAATGGTGATGATGTGCATTCTTATTTCACCCCTTTTTGGAAATGTTCCTAGTTTATCCCCATTACATATAATATTTCTTGATGTTTTAGATAGTTACTGCTTATTATTTAAAGAAAAATTCCCTATATTTCCATATCTCTAGTGTTTTTAATAGGATTAGATGCTGTATTTTGTCAAAAGCTTTTCCAGCATCTATTGAGATAATCATGATTTCTTTTAGTTTTGCTATTAATATGTAAAATTATATATTTTTCCTTAATATTTAAACATCCCTGAAAGCCTACTATAAATCCTACCTGATCATAATATATTATCCTTAAAATAACTTGCTATAACCCCTTTGTTAAATTTTAATTCAAGATTTTTGGATCAATGTTCATTAAGGCCTTGGTCTATAATTTTCTTTGTCTGTTTTGATTCTTCCTGCTTTAGATATAAGCACCATGTAGGTATCATAAAATGAAATTATCAGAACTCCCTGTTTTTAAAAAATAGTTTAGGTAGAATTGGAATTAATTGTTATTTAAATGTTTGTTAGAAATCACTTGTAAATTCCTCTGCATCTGGAATCTTTTCTTAGGGAGTTTACTGAAGGTTTCTTGAAATTCTTATTTTTTTTGAAATGGGGTTATTTAAAAATCTTATTTCCTCTCTTATTAATCTGGGAACTTTGTATTTAATAAATATTTAGCCATTGCACTCATATTATCGAGTTTAATAGTATGTGGTTGGACAAAATAGTTCTGAATTATCTCATTAATTTCCTTCTCATTGGTGGTGAGTTCACTCTTCATTTTTCAAACTAGTAATTTGGTGTTCTTATTTATTTTTTTAATCAGATTAACCAAAGGTTTATCTGATTTTTTAAATTTTTTTCATGAAAACAACACTTCATTTTATCTATTAAAACAATGGTTTTATTGCTTTCAATTATATTAATTGATTTTCAAAATTTTCTAATTTGATATTTAAATAAGGACATTTAATCTCTAATTTTTCTAGCCTTTTTTAGTTGCATACCCAATCTTTTGATTTCCTATTTCTCTTTTTTATTCAAATCAGCATTTAAAGATGTAAAAATCCTCTAAAATCTGATTTTGAATGCATCCCATAAGTTTTGATATGTTGTCTCATTGTTATTTTCTTGGATGAAATGATTACTATTTCTATGATTTGTTGCTTTATTTATTCGATCTTTAAAATTAAGTTATTTAGTTTATAATAAATGTTTGATTTCTCTTTCCATGGCTTTTTATTAGCTGTAATTTTTATTGAATCATGTTCAAGAAAGCATGTATTTCTGTTTTTCTGTATTTGATTGTAAAGTTTTATACTCTTGTACATGGTAAATATTGTTATAAGTGCCATGTGCTTCATAGAAAATGGTATAGTCTTTTCTATCCCTTTTCATTTGTCTCCAGAGGTCTATCATGGCTCAGGTTTCTCCGATTTTATCTGTAAACATGTTTAACTTTTTAAAATTAATTTATATATGCATATGCATATTTTTAAGTTATAAAATTTCCTTCCACCCTCCCTTCCCATCCCCCTCCTCATTGTTGAACAGCCTAGATAGTATTGTATATATATATATAGATAGATAGATATAGATATAGATATATATATATATACAGATATATATATATAGATATATATATATATACAGATATATATATATAGATATATATATATATATATAGATATATATAGATCTAGATAGATAGATAAATTTACAGATTAGTAATTTTTGGTATGAGGAATTATGATTATAAGAAAGAAATAATTAAGAGATAATTTTTATAAAGTGTTCATCAGATTCTGAAGGAGTCTGTGTGTGTGTATGAGTATGTGTGTGTATGTATTTTGGATGTTTGGTTTTTCTTCCTTTGGATGGGGATAATATAGTCCAAAGGCAATTGAACACAGTTGTCCTAGCTCTGTGAACTGTTGAGAGGAGCTGTTCATTTTACAATATTTTTGTTGATGTGCACCTTGTTAACTTAGTTCTACTCCCTTTGCACAGCATCAGATCCCATAAATCATTCCATGCATCTCTAGAATCTGACCATTTGTGGTTTTCTTTAGAGGAATTTTATTCCATAGTATTCATGTACCATAACTTGTTTAACCATTTCCAAATTGTTGGGAATTCCCTCAATTTCTAATTATTTGCCAATACAAAAAGAGCTACTAGGAATATTTTGGAATGTGTAGGAACTTTTGCTTTTTTAAATAATTTCTTCTGGATATATAACTAAATTTGGAATTGCTGGGTCAAAGGGTATGAACAGTTTTATTGGTTTCCACATTGGTTTCCATAAAGGTTGGATACATTCAAAACTCCACTAGCAATGCATTAATGTCCCAATCCTCCCACAATCTTTCCAACATCAATCATTTTCCTTTTTTCTCATCTTGAACAATCTGATAGGTGTGAGGTGATATCTCATTGTTGTTTTAATTTCCATTTCTCTAAACAATAATTATTTGGAGCATTTTTATATATGTTTATATGAATATATATATATATATATATATATATATATATATATTTAATTTCTTAATTTGCAAACTGTCCATAGCCTTTGACCATTTATCAATATGGAATGACTTGTGACCTTATTGATTTCAAGAAATTCTCTACATATTTTAGAAATTATCAGAACTCCTAGTCATAAACTCTTTTTCTCAGGTTTATAAACATGTTTATCAAAAATTTGTATGTACAATTTCAACCTGACAGCCTCTGAGGGGAAGGGGTGGGAAGGGAAGGTGAAAGGAAATTTTATAACTTGGAAATATACATTTGTATATCAATGAAAATTAAAAAAAAGATATAGTGATTGCAGTAATGGGAAAAAAGTAAAAAGAAATTTATGTAGCTTGCACTAACATTAATCTGAGTCTAATTTTCTGAATCAAATTTTAAACTTTCTCATCAAGTAAATGTCTTACATGCTAATTTTCTCATTCAATTTTCATCCAAACAGCTCATAACACTTTGACAAAACAAGTTTGCTTATTTTCTGTTACACTACCCAACCTTACTTTCTCAGGGCAATGCCCAATTTTCTGGTGGCATTTGTCCTTCCTTGATCACTTCTGAAATTATATATTCAATGATATACTTTATGTTGGATAATAAATTGTCATTCTGTGAATGAACTGATAAACTTAAAACTGAAATCAATTTTTCTATATGTCAAAGAGGAGTGTATTTCAAAAGAACAGAATATCTCATTACTCTTTTTTCTTTTACTAGGAAAAAAGTGATCCTGAATATATTAGTAACCATCATTGATGGATATCTGTTCCTATATAATCTTTATTAGAATCGTTTATGCATATTTTTGCATATTCTTTTAAAAAAATTTTAATAGAATTCTATTTCACCTTCTATTCAGTGTGGTGGAGAGAAACTAGGACTTCTTTTATACACTTTTGATTTCCCTCAGAACCGACATTAACCAAACCTCATAACAGATTTTGGAGTGGCAGAATGCACCAAAGATCAGAGTGAAATATCTTTCAGCAAGGAGTTTGAGCAAAGAGCAAGACCCAGTTCATGGGCAGCAGGGTAAAGCAGGGTGAGGAATCTGAGATCACTGACGGAGGGAGTAGAGACTTTGGAATTAGGACTTAGCAGTATTTGGGTGGATCCGGTGTGCTAGGAAAGGTTCAGAAAGTTTGCCGAAGACCCACATTCAGTCTGTGGGCTGATCTAGATGATGAGATTCTGACTGAGAGCCTCTGGCATTCTGAGCCAGGAGGATGACCTGATATCTTGGTGTGACAATGCCCCATATACCTAACCTTTCAATCATCCAGAGTGATTGAGTTCTCAGTGCTGACAGCAGACCTAGAAAGAGAATGACCTAGACATTCCTAGGGGAAACAGTTCAGATATAACCCCAGATGTTTCTACCTCCCTGAAAAAGATAGTGGACTTCCCTGCTGAGAGAGCCTGACATTTCTAGTCTGACTGGTCTAGTCTAGTTACTGGACTGCCTGTGGACAATCCAGACATAGTCTCAAGGTATTTCCACTATAGGTAGTAGACAGTTGATATCCCCAACATAGACGAGAGAGAGAGAGAGAGAGAGAGAGAGAGAGAGAGAGAATCTAAAGCTTCACTTATCAGTCAGTCTACTGAGCATGACTGAGTTCCTAACATCAACAATTCCAGGGCTGTTATTTAAGCCTCTAGCACTCTCAATAGTGGAAGATCTGCAACCAAACCACTTGCCCAGCACAAAGACTTGGGATAGGTAACAAAACACAAACTGAAGAAGGGCCAGAGAAAACTAGGATCCACAAAATAGGAGTTTTCCAACTTGTCCTGATAAAAGGACCAGAGCTAAATAGAAAATTTGAACATCAAACAGTAGACACAATAGACACATGAAAAAGTTAAAAAAAGGATAAAGAAAACACTGCTATCCAATAAAGCTATATCCCCACTTGGGAGACATATTCTCATAACTCTCAAGAATTGTAACTCTATTAGACAGAATATACTGAGCCAGAAGTAATAGACACTCATGAGTTCTTTTTGACTGAAATAGAATGATTCAAAAACAATATCACCTTAAAAAGGGGGGTACAATAAAGAGACAGGAGAATGGAGGAGATTGAATAGGGTAAATCACATTACAAAGAGAGGTACAAAGCACCAATTGCAAAAGAAGGGAGGAAGGGAGGAGGTGAGGACACTCATCAGATTAGGCCTAAATATTTTTTTAGGTTTTTTTTTTTACAAGGGGAACGGGGTTAAGTGGCTAGCCCATGGCCACTCAGCTAAGTAATTATTAAGTGTCTGAGACTGGATTTGAACCCAAGTACTCCTGACTCAAGGGCAGGTGCTTTATCCACTACACCACCTAGCCACCCCATGAGATTAGGCCTAAATTTAACTTACACACAATCAGTTAAGTAGAAAAACTTATCTTAACTTTCAAGTATAGAAAGGGGGAAGGGGGAAGGGGGAAGAAAAGAAATTCTAAAAGAAGGAAGAAGGGGAAAGGGAAAATAGAAAGAAAGGGGAGGGGGAGTGGATACAAAAGAGCAAACATGCTGAAGGTGTCGATATTCAGAACCAAAATACTGGGAAATATGGATGAAGTGAAAAAAAGGATAAAATATAAATAGAGGGAAGTTAGCATGGAGGGCAATAAAGGATTAGTAATTATAACTTTGAATGTGAATGGGATGAACTCTCCCATGAAACATACCTGAATAGCAGACTGGATTAAAAACCAGAATCCTACAATATGCTGCTTACAAGAAACTCATTTGAAGCAGAATGTTACATAAAGAATAAAAGTAAAAGGTTGGACAAAAATATATGCTTCAGCTCAAGTGAAAAAAGCAGGGGTAGCAATCCTTACCTCAGACAAAACAGCTGCAAAAATAGGTCTCATTAAATGAGATAAGGAAGGAAACTATCCTCCTAAAAGGCACCATAGAGAATGAAGCAAGTTCAATGTCAAATATATATGCACCAAGTAGTATAGCATCCAAATTCTTAGAGGAGAAACTGAATGAGTTACAGGAAAACAAAAATAGCAAAATTCTACTGGTGGGAGATCTCAACCTCCCACTCTCAGATTTAGATCATTCTATACATTAAATAAACAAAAAGGAAGATAAGGAGGTAAACATAATGTTAGAAAACCTATACATGATAGACCTTTGGAGAAAGTTGAATGGGGATAGAAAGGAATATACTTTTATTTTTCTGCAATACATGGCACTTGCACAAAAATTGACCAAGTACTAGGGCATAAAAATCTGGTCATCAAATGAAGAAAGGCAGAAATCACGAATTGTCTTTCCCAGATCATAATACAATAGCATTCATATGCAAAAATGGTCCATGAATACATAGACCTACAATTAATTGAAAACTAAATAACCTAATTTTAAAGAATGAGTGGAGCAAACAGCAAATCATAGAAATAATTAATGAGTGGCAGCTAGGTGGCACAGTGGATAAAGCACGGGCCCTGGAGTCAGGAATACCTGGGTTCAAATCCGGTCTCAGACACTTAATAATTATCTAGCTGTGTGGCCTTGGCCAAACCTCTTAACACCATTTGCCTCGCAAAAACCTAAAAAAAAAAGAATTAATGATTTCATCATAGATAATGACAATATGGAGACAACAAACCAAAACATATGGGATACAGCTAAGGCAGTTATCGGGGGATGTATTAAATCTTTTTTTTTGTTGTTTTCTGAATTTTACAATTCCCCCCTCCCAATCTTGTTTCCCTCCCCCCAGCCTCCACAGAAGGCAGTCTGATAGTCTTTACATTGTTTACATGTTTTACATTGATCAAAATTGAATGTGCTGAGAGAGAACTCATACCCTTAAGGAAAATATATGAGCTAGAAAAATTATGTAAATTACATTTTTACTTTTAAATTTAAATTAAAGTGATAGTCTTTGGTATTTATTTACATTCCACAATTCTTTCTTTGGATACAGATGGTATTCTCCATCGAAGATAGCCTAAAATTGTCCCTGATTGTTGCACCAATGAAATGAGCAAGTCATTAAGGTTGATCATCATCCTGATGAAGCTGTGAGGGTGTACAGTGTTCTTCTGGTTCTACTCATCTTGCTCAGCATCAGTTCATGCAAATATTTCCAGGTTTCTCTAAAATCCCATGACTCCTGGTTTGTAATAGTACAATAGTGTTCCATAACATATATTTTCCACAATTTGTTCAGCCATTCTCCAATTGATGGACATTCACTCAATTTCCAGTTTTTTCCCAACACATACAGGGATGCTATGAATATTTCTGTACAAGTGATGTTTTTAACCTTCTCATGATCTCTTCAGGGAATAGACCCTGTAGTGGTATTGCTGGATCAAAGGGTATAGACATTTTTATTGCCCTTTGGGCATAATTCCAAATATCTCTCCAGAATGATTGGATGAGTTCACAGCTCCACCAACAAGGAATTAGTGTCCCAGATTTCTCACATCCCAACCTTAATCATTATCTGGTCATATTGCTCAATCTGAGAGACATGAAGTGGTACCTCAGAGATGCCATATTTTGAAATTCTCTAATCAGTAAAAATTTAGACCAATTTTTCTTTTGTCTAAAGATAGCTTTGATTTCCTCATTTGTAAATTGTCTCTGCATAACCTTTAATCATTTGTCAATTGGGGAAAAGGCTTTTTAAAAATTTGACACAGTTCTCTGTCTATTTTAGAGATGAGTCCCTTGTCAGAAGTACTAGTTGTAAAAATTGTTTCCCAATTTACTACATTTCTTTGATCTTGGTTGCAGAGTTTTTATCTGCATAAAAGCATTTTAATTTAACATAATAACAATTATCTAGTTTGTTTTAACGATGTTCTCCATCTTTTCCATTGTCATAAACTGCTTCACATTCCATAGATCTGAAAATTAAACTACTCCTTAATCTTCTAGTTTGCTTATAATATTGTCATTTTTGTCTAAATACTGTACCCATTTTGATACTATATTTGGCATAGGCTGTGAGGTGTTGGTCTAATCCAAATTTCTGCCATACTAACTTCCAATTTTCCCAGCAGTTTTTATCAAAGAGCCAGGTTTTATCCCAGAAGCTAGACATTTAATGTTTATCATACAATAGAATACCAAAATCATTTCCTGCTATCTCTTTTGCACCTAGTCTACTCCACTGATCCATCACTTTATTATTACTTAGTCAAGACCAGACCATTTTGATGACTGATGCTTTATAATATAATTTTAGATCTGATACGCCTACACAACCTTATTTTGCATTTTTTTTCATTAAATCACTGGAAATCTTGACTTTTTCTTGCTCCATATGAAATTACTTATAATTTTGTCTAACTCATTAAAGTATTTTTTTTTAGAATTTTGATTGGTAGGGCACTAAATAAGGAGTTTGATTTAGGTATAATTGTCATTTTTATTATATTAGTTCAGCCTTTCCATGAACAGTTGATATTTGCCCAGTATTTTAAATCTTATTTTATTTGTGTGGTAAGTGTTGTGTAGTTGTTTTGTTAGAGGTTCTGAGTTTGCCTTGGCAGGTAGACCCCCAAGTATCTTATTTTGTCTGAAGTTATTTTGAATGAGATTTCTCTTTCTAGCTCTTGTTGTGTCTGGCTAGTTCACACACACACACACACACACACACACACACACACACACACACATATATATATGTATATATATATATATTTATATAAAACTAAGGATTTATGAGGGTTTGTTTTATATCCTGTGAATTTGTTAAAGTTGGTAATTGCAACTAGTAGTTTTGAGATGACTTTTTTTTTGTATTCAATAGATATACTATCATGTCATTTGCAAAAAGAGTTTTGTTTCTTCTATCCCAATTCTAATTCCTTCAATTTTATTTTCTTCTCTTATTGCTGCAGCTAATATTCCTAACACAATATTAATTAGTAGTGGTGATAATGGACATCTCTGTTTTACCCCTGAACTTATTAGGAAAGCTTCTAGCTTATCCCCATTGCATATAATGCTTGCTGATGGTTTTAGGTAGATACTATTTATCATTATCAATAATAATCCCTTTATTCCTATGCTCTTTAGTGTTATTAGTAAGAATGGGTGCTGTATTTCGTGAATGGATTTTTCAGTATCTATTGGTATAATGATATGATTTCTTATATAATGTTATTGATATAGTTAATTATATTAAGTTTTCCTAATATAGACCAACATTACATTCCTATGACAAATCCTGCTTGATCATAGTGTTTTATCCTAGTGAAAATACTGTAATAACTTTGCTAAGATTCTATTAAAAATTTTTGTATCTAAATCATTAGGGAGATAGGTCTATAATTTCCTTTCCCTGTTTTGACTCTTCCTGGTTTAGGTATTAGCATCATATTGGTGCCATATAAAGAGATAGACAGAGTTCCATCTTCACCTATTTTTCCAAAGACTTTATATAGAATTGTTCCTTAAATGTTTGATAGAATTCACTTGTGAATCCATCTGGTCTTGGTGATTTTTTTTTAGAGAATTCAATGGTGGTTTGCTGAATTTCTTTTTCTCAGATAGAGTTATTTAGGTATTTAATTTCCTCTTCATTTAACCTAGGAAACTTATATTTTTGCAAATATTCATCCATTTCACTTAGATTATCAAATTCAGTGTCACACAATTGGACAAAATAATTCTGCATTTTTACTTTAATTTCCTCCTTACTTGGTGGTGAGTTCACCTTTTTTCATTTATGATACTGCCAATTTGGTTTCCTTTTTTCTTTTTATATACAAATTAATCACAGATTTATCAATTTTTTTAGTTTTTTCAAAAAATAAATTCTCAGTTTTATTAGATCATTGATTTTTTTTTTTGATTTTATTCATTTCTCCTTTAATTCTTAGAATTTCTAATTTGGTATTTAATTTGGGGTATTTAATTTATTCCTTCTCTAATTTTATTAGTTGCTTGTTTAGTTCATTGATTTCTTTTTCTCTAATTAATTCATGAAAGCATTTAAAGATATAATATATCCCCTAACAACTGTCTTGACTGCATCCCTTAAGTTTTCATGTGTTGTCTCATTATTGTCATTTTCTACGATGAAATAATCAAATCCTTTTATAATTTCTTGTTTGATCCACTCATACTTTAAAATGAGGTTACTTAGTTTCCAATTAGTTCTAGGTCTGTCGCTCCATGATCCATTATTGCATGTGATTTTTATTGCTTTGTGGTCGAAGGAGGATATAGTGACTATTTTTCCCTTTCTACAATTGATTCTTGGGTTTTTATGCCTTCCTCCATCATCAATTTTTTGAGTAAGTGCCATGAAATGCAGAAAAAAAAGTATATTCCTTTCTATCCCCATTCAATTTCCTCCAAAGGTCTATCAGGTCTAGGTTTTCTATTTACTTCCTTAACCTTCCTTTTGTTTATTTTATGATTATATTTATCTAAATCTGTGCTCCAGAGGCTGAGGTCTCCTACAAGTAGAGCTTTCTTGTCTATGTCTTCCTGTGACTTATTCAACTTCTCCTCCAAGGAATTGAATGCTATTCTATTTGGTGCATATTAATATTGAAATTGCTTCATTGTCTATGGCACCTTTTAGGAGGATATAGTTTCCTTCCAAATCTCTTTTAATGAGATCTATTTTTGCAGTTGCTTTGTCTGAAATAAAGATTGCTAACCATGTTTTTTTCACTTCAGCTGAAGCAAAATATACTTTGCTCCAACATTTTACCTTTAATCTATGTGTATCTCTCTGCTTCTAATGAGTTTCTTGCACACAGTATATTGTGGGATTCTGATTTTTAATCCACTCTGCTATTCACTTACATTTTGTGGGAGAGGTCATCACATTCACATTCAAAGTTATAAATACTAGCTCTTTACTGTCCTCCATGTTATCTTCTCTCTGTATTTTTCCCCTTTTTATTAGCTTTATCAATATTCTCCTGTATTTTACCACCATCTTCAGTATGTTGGCCCTCTTATATCAAACCTGTCCATTTCCTTTCCCTTCCCCTTTTCCCATTTCTCTGATTGTCAGATATCCTTTTACTCCCCCTCCCCATTTGCACTTTTAATACTTGAAATGTAAGATAAGTTTCTTAACTTTACTGAGTGTGTGTATGTTAACTTTAAACCAAGTCTGATAAGTGTAAGATTCAGGTGGTTCTTAACTCCTCCCTTCATCCCCTCCATTGCAAATGGTCCTTTGTCCATCTTTATGTAATGTGATTTACCCCATTCAATCTTCTCCATCCTCCTGTCTCTTTACTGTCCCCTCTTTTTAAGGAGATATTCTTTTTAAATAATTCTATCAGAGTCATTAATAAGTCAAGAGTGTCCATTACTTCTGGCTAAGTTTCCTGAAAGTTATGAGAATCTATCTCCAGGTGATGATATAGCCAGTTTCATCTTATTGGATAGCAGGTGTTTTTTTTTTTCTTTACCTTTTTATTAAACCTTTTCTTGTGTCTCTTGTGTCTCCTTTTGGATATCTATATTTTCTTTTTCACTCTATTCTTTCCATTAGAAAGCATTGGAAGTCTCCTATTTTGTTAAATGTCCTTCTTTTCCCATGGAAAAAAAGGCTCAGTTTTGCGAGATAATGTGCTCTTGGCTACATTCCAAGCTCCCTTGCTCTTCAGAATATCCTATTCCTCATCCTTCAGTCCCTTAATGTTGATGCAGCCAGGTCCTTTGTAATCCTTACTATGGCTCCTTCATATCTAAATTGTTTCTTTCTAACTGCTTGCAGGAATTTCTCTTTTATCAGATAATTCTGGAATTTGGCCATAACATTCTTTGGTGTTTTGATTTTGGGAACCCTTTCAGGAGGGGGTCACTGTACTCTTTCAATAACTATTTTGCCCTCTGGTGCCATGACATGATTCTCAGATCACAATGTAATAAAAATTACATGGAATACAACATTCCATCACCAAATCCTGTAATATTGAGTCCATTCTTTTTTTTTTCTCTCCAATGTTTTCAGGAAGCCCAATGGTTCTTAAATTGTCTATCTTGGATCTATTCTAGAGGTCAGTGGTTTTGCTGATGAAGTATTTTTACTTTTTCTTCTACTTTTTCAATTTTGGGTTTTTGGTTAATAGATTCTTTTTTTTCTCTGAAGTCATTTTTTTCCACAGATTCTATTCTTTTTTTTAGTGAAGAATTTTCTTCATTTACCTTTTACAACTCCTTTTCCAATTGGTCAATTATATTTTTAAGGAGTTTTCCAATTGCCCAGTTGAAGCTTTGAGAGAATGATTTTCTTTTTGCATTTTCCCCATTGAGGATTTGAGAAAATTATTTTCTTTTTGCATTTGTCCAATTGTATTTTCTAAGAATTTGTTTTCTTTTTGCAAGGTGTTAATTTTCTCTTGGGTTTCTTTCCCCAATTTTTCCCATTGATATTTAATCTCCTTCTTGATCTCTTCTAAGAAGTCCTTCTGGGCTGGAAACCAATTCATTTTATCCTCAGTATTTCTGGCTCTCTCTGAGTTAGGGCCTTTGTCTTCAAAGTAACTTTCAGTGGGCCCCCCATGTCTCCTTGCCTTTCTTCATTTTCCTGCGATCTTGTATTGAAGGAGGGGCTGGTTCACAGACTATTGGTTTTGCTCACTGGGCTTAGTAACTCCATGTGAGCCTGTCAATAGGGGGTGCTAGATGTTTGCTTTGGACTGTGAACTTGATTTGTGGTACATTCTCCAAACCTAGGGGGCCAGCAAACAGCAGGTTTGGAATTATCCTTGTACAATGTGGGCTGGGTCCTTAGGCTATTTATTTAATCTCAGTACTGAGAGAGAGTTCTGCTGCCTGCACCTAAGCCTGGGAGGGGGGTGGTGGGGAGGTCGTTATTGTACTTGTTGTGGGAAGAGTTGCTTTGTATCATAGGGAAGGGGGGTTAAACTGGAAATATGGGGCATCCACTGAAAATCCAGGGCTCAGGGCCCTGATCTTCCAGGTCAGCATTGCTGACCAGATGGATGCCTAGATGCCATGCTGGAGCTCCTCCCTCTGGGGTACTCTACTGCCTGCTCACAAAGCCAAGGCTTCAGAGGCTTCTCTGGTGTTAATACTGGGTCTAATCCCATCACCCCTGTGCTGACTCTCTGCCCCCAGATCAACCACATTTGCCTGAAACAGACTTTGTTGGTAGATGTTTTTCTCCATCAACATTAATTTTTGAAGATTTCAAGTTCCATGTTTTTCTCCCTCCCTTACTTCCTACCACCCCCATCTTGACAGTGAATAATCTATTAAAGACAATACATGTATAACTATGCTAAATTTATTTCTTATGTATCAGTCATATTGTGAAAGAAGAATCAGAACAAGGGGAAGAAAAATCATGGAGGATGTAATAAAGGATGAGATAAATGTTTAAAGTGGAAAATAGTAAGCTCTGATCTGCATTCAGTTGCCATAGTTCTTTCTCTGAATGTAGATGGTATTTTCCTTCACAAGTCCTTTATAATTGCTCTTCATTACAATAAGCTGAGGAAATTTAAATCCATCATATTGGATTATCATATAATGTTTTTAATGTCTACAATGGTCCCTTGCTTCTGCTAACTTCACTCAGCAAAAATTCATGTAAAAATTTCCAGGCTTTTGTGAAGTCTGACCTTTCATGATTTCATACAGAACAATAATTTCTATCACATTTGTATATCATGGTTTTATCATTGGTTTTATCATTGGTTTTAGATAGATCCCCATTTGATGAACTTACCATTAATTTCCAATTCTTTTCCAAAATTCAAAGTACTGCTTTAAATATATTTGTACAAGTAGATCTTTATCCCTTTTTTTATGAATTCTTGTGACACATTCCTAGTAGTGATATTGCTGGATTAAAGGGTTTGCAGCTTTGTTATTCTTTGAATATAGTTCCAAATTGCTCTTTAGAATGTTTATATCAATTCACAATTCAACCCACACCATGTTAGCATCCCAGTTTTCTCACATTCCCTCCAACATTAATTATTTTCCTGCTTTATCAGTTGGCCAGTCTGATAGGAGTGAGTGGTTCCTCAGAGTTGTTTTAATTTGCATTTCCCTAATAAATAGTGATTTATAGCATTTTTATATAACCATAAATAGCCTCAATCTTCTCATCTAAAAACTACCTGCTCATATTCTAAGACCATTTACAAATTGGGGAATAAATTAAATTCTTAGAATTTTAATTCAATTCTCTACATAATTTAGAAATGAATTCTTTGTGAGAAATACTTGTAAAAATTGTTTCCCAATTCACTGCCTACCTCTTAATCTTGGTTCCAGTCATTTTACTTGTGCAAAATTTTTTTCAATTTAGTTTAATTGAAATTATCTATTTGCATTATTTGATACTCTTTATCTCTTCTTTTTGTCATAAACTCCTTCCCTTTCCATAGATATGATAGATATACTCTTCCTTGTCCTCCTAATCAGTGTACAGTATCAACCTTTTTCCTAAATTCTAAACTCTTTTTCATGTTATCTTGGTATAGAATGTGAGATGTTAGTTTATGCCTACTTTCTGCACTATGATTTTCCTGTTTTCCAAGCAGTTTTTCCTCAAAAAGTGAATTCTTAGTCAAGAAGTTGGAGTTTTTGGGTTTATCAAACAGATTATTATGGTAATTTACTACTGTTTCTTTTACTTAGCCAATAGCAAACAGTTATGAAAACTGCTCTTTTATAATAAAATTTTAAATCTGGTATGCCTAGGACATCTTTCATTGCATTTTTGCTATCAATTCCCTTAATATTTGTTAGTATTTTTTTAGTTCTATTAGATATTTTTTGGTAATTTGATTAGTATTTCACCAGATAAGTAATTTAATGTAGTTAAAACTGCCATTTTTTACTATATTAGCTCAACCTATCCATGAACAAGCACATTTTCCCAATTATTTAATTCTGAATTTATCTGTGTGAAATATATATTGTCATTATTTTCAAATAGTTTTATACATACTCATAAACATTTTACATTGTCTAAAGTAATTTTAATTATAATTATTTTCTCTCTCTTGTTCCTAGGCTTTGTTGGTAATATATGAAAATACTTATTATTTATGCTGTTTTTAATGACCTACAACTTTACTAAAGTTGCTAATTGTTTCAAATAGTTTTCTAGTTGAATTCTAGGATTATTTTAGTATACCATCATATTTTCTGCAAAGATTGAGGGTTAGCAAACCACCTAACCCCATTTGCCTTGAAAAATCTAAAAAAAAAAAAAAAAAAAAAAAAAAAGGAGTGAGGGTTGTTCAAACATTGTCTATTTTAATTTCTACAGTTTCTTTTTCTTATGTTATTTCTCCTGAGTCCAGGACTGGTGCTCTATTCACTGTGCCACCTAGCTGCCGCTGCTTATGCTATTTCTAATACCAACAATTCTATAACATTTTGGATAAATATGGTGATAATGGGTATCCTTGTTTCAACCCTGATCGTATTGAGAATGCTTGTAGATTTTCCCCAGCTTACTGATGATTTTAGATAGGTGCTACTTATCATATTAAAGAAAACTTTATTTATTCCTGTGTTTCTATAGATTTAAGACACATGTGTCCCATGTTTTTAGAAGGTTTTCAGAGGACTTCTGACTAATTTGGCAGAGAGAAGTCAGGCACTGCCTTAAACTCTCCTGGCTTTCCATCAGAATTAGCATGAACCAAGCCTCTTAACAGAATTTGGATCCACAAAACCCAGAGAAGAACTTAGGAGAACTTCTACCAGAAAGGTCAGTCTCAGGAGAGTGTGGGCAAGCCAGGGACAGAGAGGAAAGAGCCAGCACAGGGGTAGTAAGATGAAATAGACTACCCTGAGAACAGCCACAAAAGTGTTTGCTGTATGTGCAGCAGTGAGGAGAGCTCCAGAATGGAAGCATTCTGTATGGGGCAAGAGAGCTGCAGCCCAGTAGCTAGTCATAGATCCTGTCAGCATGTCTGATCTGGAAGACCAGGGCACTGGGCCCTCCTGTTTTCAGGAAATAACCCCATGTATTCAGTTGAGTCCCCTCCCTGAAATTCATGTGCAAGAAAGTGGCTCTTCCCAGAACAGAGTACCAACCCCCCTTGCCCCCCCAAGGCCCCCAGGCTCAGACATGAGTTGCAGATCTCCTTTAGTGCTAATTGAGAATTAAGTAGATTAAGTAAATGACCTGAGGGTCCAACTCACTTTATTCAAGGAAAATCCATATTCTGCTGCTCCTCTTAAAACACACTGACCTTGGGTGTGGACCACTGATCAAGGTCACAAATACTCCAGAGAAAGCAGCTAGCATCCCCTACTGGGCTGCCCATTGGGTGTTAGTAAGACTAGTGAGCAAAGGCTCTAAGGATCACAACACCAAAGGTCTGTAAACCAGCCCCTCCCCCAACACAAGATCATAGGAAAATGAAAAAAACCCAGCAGAAAGCTGGGTCCATTGAAGAGTACTTTGAATGCAAGCATCCTAATTTAGAGAGAACTTAAAGTTCAGAAGAGAATATGAATTGGTCTCCAGCCCAGAAAATCTTCTTAGGAAAGATCAGGAAGGAGTTTAAAAATTAATTCTAAAAATTGGGAAAAGAAATGAAAGAGAAAATTGATACTTTGTAACAGAAACTTATCATCTTGCAACAACAAAAATAGAATTGGAAAAGTGCAAAAAAAAATTCTCTCAAAACCAAAAATGTGAAAATGGAAAACTTTCAAAAATAGAATTGATCAATTGGAAAAGGAGTTGCAAATATAAATGAAGAAAATCTTCTCTAAAAAAAAAAGATAAGAATTTGTGGAATCTAATCACTTCATGAGACAAGAAGTATCTGTTAAAACAAAAAAAATGAAAAAAAATAAAAGAAAAATGTAGAATAACTCATCAGCAAAACTAGTGACCTAGAAAATAGATCCAGGAGAGACAGTTAAGTATCATTGAGCTTACTGAAAACATTGGACTCCATATTTCAGGATATGGTGAACATAAATTGCCCTTATATCATGGAACCAGAGGGCAAAATAGTCATTGAAAGAATCCATTGATGCCATCCACAACGGGATCCTAAAATGAAAACATCAAGAAATATTGTGGTCAAACTCCAGAAGCAGCAGATGAAAAGAAATTCCTGCAAGCAGTCAGAAAGATACAATTTAAATAAGAAGGATCCATAGCAAGAATTGCGCAAGACCTGGCTATATCAACCATAAGGGATCAAAGGCTCTGCAATATGATAATCATAGGAGTAAGGGAAATTGCAATGCAACCAAGAATTCAGTATCCAGCAAAACTGAGCTTTCACTTCCAGGGGAAAAGATGAACATTAAACCAAATAGGAGACTTCCAAATTTCTGGATGAAAAGACTAGATTTAAATAGAAAATTTGAACTTCAAATGAGACTCAAGAGATATATGAAAAGGTAAAAAAGGGAAGAGAAAAAAAAAAAACTTATCCAATAAGATAAAAATGCTATGTCCCCATCTGGGAGAAACATTCTCATAACTCTTGAGAATTGTAAATCTACTAGAGAGAATATACATAGCCAGAAGTAATAGATACAATGATTCAAAAATGATAGCTTGTTAAAAAGGGGTGATAGTAAAGACATAGGAGGATGGAGCAGATTGAATGGGGGTAAATTAAATCAGATGAAGTGATTCAAAGGACCTATTGAAATAAAGCATAAGAAGGCAGGAGATAAGAACTTTCCAAATCTTATCTCATCAGATTTGGCTCAAAGAAAAATTAACACAAACACAACCACACACACACACACACACACACACACACACACACACACACTCACACTCAGTTGTGTTTAGAAACATATTTTACCTTTCAAGTATTAAGAGGGGAAAGGATGAAGGGGGGTAGGGGGAGGAAAATAAGAACAGACAGAAAGAAGAAGGGGGAATAGGTGAAAACAGAACTCTGCCTAATTCCTTCTATGACAGCAATATGATGTTGATACCTAAACCATGAGCAGTCAAAACAGAGAGAGAAAATTATAGACCAATTTCCCTAAGGAATGTGGATGGAAAAAAATCTTAAATAAAATGTTAGCAAAGTGATTATAATAAGTTATCATTAGGATAATATACTACATCAAGCAAGGTTTGTTCTAGTAATGTAGAAATGATTCAATATTAGGAACACTGTCAGTATAAATGACTATATCAATAAAACCTCTCAGAAATCATGTGATTATCCAATAAAAAACACTTATTCCTATTAAAACACTAGAGAGCATAGGAATATATGGATTGTTCCATAGAATGATAAGCAATGTCTATCTAAAACCATTAGCAAACATTATATGCATTGGGGATAGGCTAGAGGCTTTCCCAATGATATTAAGAGTGGAACAAGGATGCCCTCTATCACCACTACTTTTCAACACTGTATTTGAAATCTTAGCAATAAGAGACAGGTAAATAAGAGAAGAAAATTTAAAGGAATTAGATTTAGGAAGGAAGAAATAAAACTCTCACTCTGTGAAGATGGAATGATGGCAAACATAGAGTACCCTAAAAAAATCTTCTAAAAAGCTTTCAGAAACAATTAGCAGCTTTGGAAAACTTTCAGGATATTCAAAAAAACCACATGAATACTCACTATTTTTACATACACACACAGTATATATATATATATATATATATATATATATATATATATATATATATATATATATTACTAACAAGATAAAGTTACAAGTACTATAAAGAGAAAACCAGTTTAAAATAATTTCAGACAACATAAATTACTTGGGAGTCTACCTACCAAGACAGACTCAGAAACTCCATGAAAACAGCTATACAACACTTTTTACACAAATAAAATCAGATTTAAATAACAGGGCTAATATAAAATTCTCAGGGACAGGCTGAGCTAGTATAATAAAAATGGCAATTCTACCTAAATTTAGCTACTTATTTAGTGCCAAGGCAATCATACCTCCCAAAATTATTATGAGTTAGAAAAATATTGTAACTAAATTCAGATGGAGAAACAAAAAATCAAGAATATCAAGAGATTTAATGAAAAAAATGCAATAGTAGGTGGCTTAGCCTTACCAAATCTAAAATTTTATTTTAAAACATCAGTTTTCAAAACTGTCTGGTACTGGCTATGAAGTAGAGTTGTGGGGGCACCTAGGTGGCACAGTAGATAGATCACTGTCCCTGGAGTGAGGAGCACCTGAATTCAAATCCGGTCTCAGACACTTAATAATTAGCTATCTGTGCAACCTTGGGCAAATCACTTAACCTCATTCCCTTGAATAAATAAAAAAAGAAAGAAAGACAGTGGTGGATCAGTAGAATATGCTAGGTGCAAAAGAGACAGCAGGAAATGATACTAGTAATCTGCTGTTTGATAAATCCAAACACCCCAGCCTCTGGGAAAGGAACTCACTCTTTGAGGGGAAAATTGGAAGATTGTATGACAGTAACTTGGATTGGACCAACATCTCATACCCCATAGCAAGATAAGATCAAGATAGGTCCCAGGATTTAGACATAAAAGTCAATTTTATAAACAAACTAGGAGAAAAAGGAATATTTTACCTCTCAGTTCCATGGAAAGAGTAGGAGTTTATGACCAAGGAAGAGATAGAAAACATCATAAAAAACAAACTGAACAATTATGGTTACATTAAATTTTAAAAAAGCTTTTACACAAGCAAACCACTGTAATCAAGATTAAAAGGAATGTAGTAAATTGAGAAAATTGTAACAACTAGTCTTTCTGAAAAAGAATTCATTTCTAAAATGTATAGAGAACTGAGTCAAATTTATAAAATAACAAACCTTTTCCCCAATTTGGAAATGGTCAAAGGATATGCAAAGGTAATTTGCACATGAATAAATCAAAGCTATTTATTGTCACATGAAAAATTATTCTAAATCATTACTGATTAGAGAAATGCAAATTATAACATCTCTGAGATACCACCTCACACCACTCAGATTAAATAATATGACCAGAAAGGACAATGATCAATGTTGGATGGGTTGTGGGAAATCTGTGACACTGATGGATTATTGTTGGATCTGTGAATTGATCCAACCTTTCCAGAGATCAAATTGAAATTATGCCCAATGGGCAATAAAAATGAGCATATCTTTTGAACCAGCAATGCCATTACTGGTTCTATAGCCTGAAGATATCAAGACAAAGGGTAAAAACATCACTTATGTAAAAATATTCATCACAGTTCTATTTGTGATGACAAAGAATTGGAAATTGAGGGAATGGCCATCAATTGGGGGATTTATAAACAAACTGTGGTATATGTATGTTATGGAACACTATGTTCTATGAGAAATCAGGATTGATGGGATTTCACAGTAGCCTGGAAATACTTGCATAATTTGATACTGGGTGAAATGAGCAGAATCAGAAGAACATTCTACATCCTAATAGCAACATGGGGGTAAAGATCAATCATAATGGATTTGCTCATTCCATCAGTGCAATAATCAGGGTCAACTTTAGGGTATCTGTGATGGAGAATACCATATGTATCCAGAGAAAGATCTGTGGAGTTTAAACAAAGATCAGTGATTATTACCTTCAAAAAAAAAGTGGTCTTGCATACTACAAAATTTTTCTATCTATTATATTTTATTCCTTTCTCAAGGATATTTTTTCTTTCAATAAATTCAATTTCAATCAATGTGTAGTATGGAAATAATGAAAAGATTAACAGATTGCCTTCTGTGGGGGGAGGGGAGAGGGAAGGAAGGGAGAGGAGGAATTATAAATTCAAAAGCCTACAAAAATGGTAAGCAGAAATTGCTATTGAATATAATTGGAAAACAAAATATTTATTTTAAAAGAGGTTTTCATAATCAAAAGAAACAGCATTAAATTAGCATAGTAAACCACTATGTGATAAACCCCAAAATTCCAACTAATATAACAATAAAAAACTGTTGGGAAAACTGCAAGATGATACCAGAAAGTAGACATAGATCCATTTCTTACTCCCAAGATAAGATCGAAATGGGTACAGAATTTAGGGATAAAAGATAATACTATCAGTCAATTAGGAGAAGAAGAAATAATTTGCCTGTCAGATGTATGGAAAAGGGAGCAGTTCATGACAAAGGAAGTGATAGAGAATATTATAGAAACAAACTGGATAATTTTGATTACATTAAATTCAAATGGGTTTGCAGAAAAGAAACTAGTGTAACAAAATTAAAAGGAATGTAGTAAGTTGGGGATTTTTTTAGTGTTTCTGACAAAGGACTCATTTGTAAATTATATAGAGAATTGAGCCAAATTCATAAAAAAGCAAGTTATTCCCCAATTGATCAAAGGATAAGGAAAGGTAAGTCTAAGCTACAGAAATCAAAGTTATCTATAATGATATGAAAAGTTGTTCTAAAATCATTACTGATTAGAGAAATGCAAATTAAAAGAACTCTGATATACCTCTAACATTGGTCAATATGAATTGAAAGGAAAATAATCAATGTTGGAGGGGATGTGGAGAAACTGTTAAATTTTCGCATTATTGGTGGATGTATGATTGATCCAAACTTTCTGGAGAGCTATTTGGAATTATGCCCACAGGGCAAAAAAAAAAACTGTGAAGACCCTTTAAGCCAACAGTACCACTACTAGATCTGTAACCTGAAGAGATCATGAAAAGGGGAAAAAATTCTACATGTACAAAAATATTCATAGTAGCTCTTTCTGTAGTGGCAAAGAATTGGAAATTGAGGGAATGCACATCAATTGTAGAATGGTTGAATAAATTGGAGTAAATGAATATAAAAGAACGTATTGTTCCATAAGAAATCATGAGGCATAGGCTTTCAGAAAATCCTGGAAAGGTTTATATGAACTGATACAGAGAGCAAAATGAGAAGAATCAGAACATCATACATACTAAAAACAACATGGGGTGATAATGAATTATTATGGGCTTGTTCATTTCAGCAGTTCAATAATCAAAAACAATTTTAAAAGACTTGTGACATAACTGTCACCAGAGAAGGAACTGTGGAATTTAAATGAGGAGCAAAACTTACTATCTTCAATGTATAATATTTTTCTTATATGTCATTTTTTTCTCTTTAATGTTTTCTTTCTTCCATTTAGATTTGATTCTTCTCTCACAGCATGATCAATATGGATCTATAGTTAGCACGGTTAAAAATGTAGAACCTATATCAGATTGCTTTCTGTTGGTGGGAGGGGAAGAAAGGAAAGGAAAGGAGGGAGAAAAGTGTCAAACTCAAAAAATGGCAAAAAATGATTGGTAAATACCACAATTGCATGTACTTGAAAAAAAATAATGATATATTTTTATTAAATTTTTCAGCACCTAATGTGAGAATCTTATGATAATTTTGTTTTTGATAATGTCTATTTTGCATATTGTATTCCCAATATTGAATCAGCTCTAATATATATCCTACCTGATCATAATGCATTATTCTTGGGATAACATGCAATCCCTTTGAAAACATTTTATTTAAAATTTCTACATGAATATTCATTAGGGAAATTTATCTTTAATCTTCTTTCTCTATTTTGACTCTTCCTGATTTAGGTATCAGCATAATTTGGTGTCATATAAATAATTTGGAAGAATGCCTAATTTTTTAGAATTTATATAGAAATAGACTTAATTGTTCTTTAAGTGTTTGATAGTATTCACTTATAAATCCATCTGATCCTGGAGATTTTTGTTAGGTATTTCCCAGCTTATTCAATTTATTTTTCTGAACTATATTTATTAAGATTTTTCCTCTTCTATTAATCTGGCAAATTTACATTTTGTAATTTTTCTTAGTTTATAGTATTTAATGTCAATCAGTTGGGCAAAATAGTTTTGAATTATTACTTTAATATTGTCCTCTTGTTTATGAGTTCATCACTTTCATTTGGCCATGTAGTTTTTTCCTTTTTTATAAAAAAATCAGATTACCCAAAAGTTTTTCTATAATATTGCTTTTCTTTCATAAAATTTACAAGTTTTAAATGCATTTCTTTTTTCAATAGTTTATCTGAGTTCAATTTTTAAATTTCTCCTTTAATTTTCAGAATTTCTAATCTTGTATTTAATGGTTGCTTTTTTAATTTGCTCTTTTTTTCTAGGTTTTGCAGTCCCAATTCATTGAGCTCCTCTTTGTTTTATTCTTGTATACATTTAGAGATACAAGATTTCCACTAATCACTTCTTCCACTGATAACTATATCCCACAAGTTTTGGTATGTTATTTCACTTTTTCTCATTGTCTTGTATGATTTTTTTTAATATTTCTATTATGTGTGAACCACTAATTCTTTAAAATTGGTTATCATAGATTCCAATTAATTTTAGTATATTTTTTAGTATATTTTTTCCATGACCCTTTATAATATGTGGTTTTTATTGCTGTGAAACCCAGAAGACTATTGGTGCAGGGAATTATGGACATAGGAGATTTTTAACTTGGAAACAGATTTTGTAATCCTTTATATTGCCAAATTTTGCAAAAATGTAAAATATTATATGCTCCTGGAATGTCAATTAATCCTTGTTGTTCCAATATTAAATGTTAAATTTGTACCATTTCTTCATTACTCCCCTTCAATTTCCAGTTTTCAGATATGTGAATTTAGTCATTGATGGGTCAAGCTTATGCTGGTGTGACAGTAAATGGCATGTTGGACATAAAGGTCATACACCTTGTTACAAGAAGAACCAGTATATATCTTGCCTTTTGGAGAGCACCTGGAACAAGGTACTAGATCACACCGCAAGTACCACCCTGGTCCAACCCACTACAGAAGTGCTTTTAATTCTGGAAGAGAAGTGCTGGTCCCCATTTTCAGTACTTTTTGATCCTACCTTCACCTTGCAAGGATGACCATCTATTTCTTTCTTTCTTATGCTGCATGCTGCCAGTCTAGGCCCATTGGAAAGTCATGAACCCCTATACTATGTGCCAAACTAAACCAGCCCTTATAGCCCTCTCTCTCTCTCTCTCTCTCTCTCTCTCTCTCTCTCTCTCTCTCTCTCTCTCTCTCTCCCTCTCCCTCACTGAAACCTTACCTAGCCTATCCTATCTTCACTGTGCTTACTGCTTCCCCCCCAAAAAAAGGTTTTAATCTTTAATCTGTACGCTTTGTAGGCCTGTATAATAAATCCTGATCATTTTTAAATCCCATGGTTATCTGTGAATTCATTCACTATTCAAAGACTCTCAATCTTTAATTTGTGACTCTAATCATCTGACAACACTATGAATGGACCCCCAACCCAGTAAGATTTCTTGGAAGAGCTTGTAAGAATGGACTTTAAAAACCAAGTAGAAAAATTGAGAAATTCAACATCCTGCAAAAGGGAGCACAAAAATTGACAGAAGACAATAAATCCTTTAAAAATACAATTGGAGGGGGCAGAGGCAAGATGGCAGCATGAGAACAGTCTTTCATAGGAGCTTTTCCCAAAATATTCCAAAAATCTTAAAATTATGGCTCTAACTAAATTTTTGAGAGACAGAACCCACAGAAAGTTTCAATGAGGCAATGCTTCAGCCAAAGGTAACATGGAAGTTTGTGGGAAAGGTCTGTTCCATGGGGGTGGAGGGAGCAACAGCACAGCCAGGATTACTGAACCAGAGGAAAAGAGCTCCAGTCTTCTGGGAAGCAACCTGCTGGGTGTCTGGGCACCTTGGTCCTGGGGATTGCTGGGTCTTAACAGAAGAAGCAGTTCCCTGACCTGGCAACTCAAGGAACACCAAGCATAACTTGGAAGATTAGCAGGGAAACCTTTGCCAGAGTGAGTGAGAGCCAGTACGGCCCCCAGTGCAGTCGCAGTCATAGACATACTGCCCTTAAAAATAACCCTCAGGAATATTATAGCCAAGTTCCAGAACTCCCAAGTCAAAAAGAAAATACTACAAGCAGGCAGAACAAAACAATTCAAATATTGTAGTGCTGCAAACAGATTCACACAGGATTTAGCAGTATCCGTATTAAGGGCTCCTAGGGCTAGCAATATTTTCCCAGAAGGCAAAAGAGCTTTGAATGCAACTGAGAATCAGCTACCCAGCAAAAATGAACCTCCTCTTCAAGGGGAAAAGATGGACTTTCAATGAAACAAGAGAATTTCAGATGTTTCTGTTGAAACTGCCAGAACTGAACAGAAAGTTTGATCTTCAAGTACAGGACTCAGATGGAGAGTGGAAGAGAAGGGTACATTATGAGGGATTTAATTATGATGAACTGAATGTGTTCTTGCATGGGAAGATGATAAAGATAATACTCTTATGAACCTTCTCATTTACTAGAGTTGTTATAAGGAGTTTTTATAGGTGAGACACAGGAGAGAGCAGAATTTGAGGTTATAATATATTTTGCAAATGGAGTCAATGGGTGAAAAGACAATATAACTGGAGAAAGGAAAGGAGAGCTAGAATACACTAAGATATTTCATGTAAAAGAGTCAAGAAACAGCTTTTTCAAAGGTATGGAAAGGGAGAAGGTGAGGGGTAGTGAGGGAACCTTCACTTTCATCTGAAATGGCTAAAAAAGGAAACAACATATAAGATTATTTAAAATTAATTTTTATTAAAATATTATTTGAGTTTTACAATTTTCCCCCATCTAGCTTCCCTCCCCCCACCCTACACAGAAAGCACTCCATCAATCTTTACTTTGTTTCCATGCTGTACCTTGATCCAAATTGGGTATGATAAGAGAGAAATCATATCCTTAAAAAAGAGAAGAGAAGTCTAAGAGGTGACAAGTTCAGAAAAGAAGATATCTGTTTTTTCTAAATTAAAGGGAATAATCCTTGAACTTTGTTGAAACTCTACAGCTCCTTATCTGGATACAGATGGCACTCTCCTTTGCAGACAGCCCAAAATTGTTCCTGATTGTTGCACTGATGGAATGAGCGAGTCCTTCAAGTTTGAACATCACTCCCATGTTGCTGCATCCCACTCAGCATCAGTTCATGCAAATCCCTCTAGGCGTCCCTGAAATCCCATCCCTCCTGGTTTCTAATAGAACAATAGTGTTCTATGACATATATACATATATATATATATATGTATATATATATATATATACATATATATATATATGTATATATATATATATATATATATATATATATGCCACAGTTTGCTAAGCCATTCCCCAATTGAAGGTCATTTATTTGATTTCCAATTCTTCACCACCACAAACAGGGCAACTATAAATAATTTTGTACAAGTAATGTTATTACCCTTTTTCATCATCTCTTCAGGATATAGACCCAGTAGTGGTATTGCTAGGTCAAAGGGTATGCACATTTTTGTTGCCCTTTGGGCATAGTTCCAAATAGCTTTACAGAATGTTTGGATGAGTTCACAGCTCCACCAACAGTGTAATAGTGTCCCAGATTTCCCACAACCCTTCCAACAATGATCATTATCCTTCCTGGTCATATTGGCCAATCTAAGAAGGGTGAGGTGATACCTCATAGAAGCTTTAATCTGCATTTCTCTAATAATTAATGATTTAGAGCATTTTTTCATATGGCTATGGATTGCTTTGATCTCCTCATCTGTAAATTGTCTTTGCATATCCTTTGATCATTTGTCAATTGGGGAATGGCTTTTTGTTTTAAAAATACGATTCAGTTCTCTGTATATGTTAGAAATGAGTCCTTTGTCAGAATCATTAGTGGTAAAGATTGTTTCCCAATTTACTACATTTCTTTTGATCTTGGTTGCATTGGTTTTATCTGTGCAAAAGCCTTTTAATTTAATGTAATCGAAATAATCTAATTGGTTTTTGGTGATGTTTTCCAACTCTTACTTAGTCATAAATGGCTCCCCTTTCCATAGATCTGACAGGTAAATTAATCCTTGATCTTCTAATTTGCTTATAGTATTGTTTTTTTTTATGTCTAAGTGCTGTAACCATTTGGATCTTATCTTGGCAAAGGGTGTGAGGTGTTGGTCTAATCTAAGTTTCTTCCATGCTAACTTCCAATCAACCCAGCAGTTTTTTATCAAAGAAGGAGTTTTTTTTATCAAAAATGGCCAGACTCTTTGGGTTTATCAAACAGCAG
The DNA here is from genome assembly GCF_037893015.1 of Macrotis lagotis. NCBI lineage: Eukaryota > Metazoa > Chordata > Mammalia > Peramelemorphia > Peramelidae > Macrotis > Macrotis lagotis. The sequence goes on from NC_133666.1 coordinate 433,414,905, forward strand.
ATTACTGTAATCATCTCCTGCTTTTACACCTACTCTATTCCACTGGTCCACCACTTTATTCCTTAGCCAATAGCAAACAGTTTTGATGACTGATGCTTTATAATATAATTTTAGATCAGGAAGGGCTAAGCCACCTTCTTTTGCACCTTTTTTCATTAAGCTCCTGGCAATTATTGACTTTTTATTACTCCATATGAATTTACTTACAATTTTTTCTAACTCATTAAAGTAATTTTTTGGAATTTTGATTGGTAGAGCACTGAACAGGTAGCTTAGTTTTGGTAGAATTATCATTTTTATTATGTTAGCTCTACCTATCCATGAGCAGTTGATATTTGCCCAGTTATTTAAATCTGATTTAATTTGTGTGAGAAGAATTTTATTATTGTTTTCAAAAAGATTCTGAGTCTGTCTTGGCAATTAGACTCCCAAGTATTTTATATTGTCTGAGGTTACTTTGAATGGGATTTCTCTTTCTAGCTCTTCCTGTTGTATCTTGCTAGACATATATAGAAAAACTGAACATTTACGAGGGTTTATTTTATAACCTGGAATTTTGCTAAAATTGCTAATTGTTTCCAGTATTTTTTGGGATGATTTCTTGGGATTCTCTAGGTAGACCATCATGTCATCTGCAAAGAGGGAGACTTTTGTCTCTTCCTTCTCAACTCTAATTCCTTCAATTTCTTTGTCTCCTCTAATTGCTGATGCTAACATTTCTAATCCAATATTGAATAGTAGTTGTGATAATGGGCACCCTTGTTTCACTCCTGATCTTATTGGCAATGCCTCTAGCCTCTTCCCTTTGAATATAATGCTTGTTGATGGTTTCAGATAGATACTGCTAATTATTTTAAGGAACAGTCCATTTATTTTTTTTTATTTTTTTTCCAGGGCAATGGGGTTAAGTGGCTTGCCCAAGGCCACACAACTAGGTAATTATTAAGTGTCTGAGGCCGTATATGAACTCAGGTACTCCTGACTCCAAGGCAGGTGCTCTTATCCACTGCGTCACCTAGCCGCCCCAAGGAACAGTCCATTTATTCCTACACTCTATAGTGTTTTTAATCGGAATGGATGCTGTATTTTGTCAAAAGCTTTTTCAGCATCTATTGATATGATCATATGATTTCTGATGGGTTTGTTGTTGATATAATTGAGTACCCTAACAGTTTTCCTAATATTGAACCAACCCTGCATTCCTGGAATAAATCCTACTTGATCATAATGTATTATCCTAGTGATGACTTGTAATCATTTTGCTAAGATTTTATTTAGGATTTTTCCATCTATATTCATCAGGGAAATAGGTCTATAATTTTCTTTCTCTGTTTTAACTCTTCCTGTTTTAGGTAACAGCACTATATTGGCTTCATAGAAAGACTTAAGCAGATTTCCATCTTTCACTATTTTTCCAAAGAGTTTATATAGAATTGGAACCAATTATTCCTTAAATGTTGGGTAGAATTCACTTGTGAATACATCAGGCCCTGGAAATTTTTTTAGGGAGTTCAATAATGGCTTGTTGAATTACTTTTTTGAGATGGGGTTGTTTAGGTTTTTAATCTCGTCTTCATTTAACCTGGGCAACTTATATTATCAAATTTATTGGCATAGAGTTGGGAAAAATAATTTTGAATTATTACTTTAATTTCCTCCTCACGGGTGGTGACTTTACCTTTTTTCATTTATGATACTAGCAATTTCATTTTCTTCTTTCTTTCTTTTTTTAATCAAATTGAGCAAAGGTTTATCAATTTTATTGGTTTTTTCATAATACCAACTTTTGTTTTACTTATTGATTCAAACTTATTTTGGTTTTGATTTTATTATTTTATCCTTTAATATTTAGAATTTCTAATTTAGTATTTAATTGGGGATATTTGATTTGTTCTTTCTGTATTTTTTTAGTTGCATGTTTATTTCACTGGTTTCCTCTTTCTCCAAGTTATTCATGTAAGCATTTAGAGCTATAATATATCACTTGAGAGTCACTTTGAATGAATCCCATAGGTTTTGGTATGTTGTTTCATTATTATCATTATCTAGGATAAAATGGTTAATTCTTTCTATAATTTGTTTTTTGGTCCACTCATTTTTAAAATGAGGTTATACAGTTTCCAATTTGTTCTGGGTCTATATCTCCTTGGCCCAGTATTGCATATGACTTATTGCATTGTGATCTGAGAAAGATGTATTCACTATTTCTGCCTTTCTGCAGTTGATCATTAGGTTTTTATGTCCTAGTACATGGTCAATTTTTGTATAAGTTCCATGCACTGCCGAGAAAAAGGTATATTACTTTCTATCCCCATACAGTTTCCTCCATAAGTCTACCATATCTAATTTTTCTAAAAATCTATTTACCTCCTTAACTTCTTTCTTGTTTATTTTATGATTTGATTTATCTACATGAGAGTGGGAGGTTGAGGTCTCCCACTAGTAGAGTTTTTCTGTCTATGTCTTCCTGTAGTTCTTTCAGCTTCTCCTCTAAAAATTTGGCTGTTGTCCCACTGGGTGCATATATATATATATATATATATATATATATACATATATATATATATATACATATATATATATATATATGTATATATATATATATATATATTAATTATTGTACTGACTTTATTGTCTATGGTCCCTTTAAGGAGGATGAAGTTTCCTTCCTTATCTCTTTTAATGCTATCTATTTTTGCTGCTGCTTTGTCAGAGATAAGGATTGCTATTCCTGCTTTTTTTTACTTTTTTTTTACTTTTTTACTTTTTTGCTCCAACCTTTTACCTTTACTCTATATGTATCTGTCTGCTTCAAATGTGTTTCTTGTAAGCAGCATGTTGTAGGATTCTGGTTTTTAATCTACTCAACTATTTGCTTATGTTTTAAGGGAGAGTTCATCCCATTCACAATCAAGGTAATGATTACCAATTCTTTATTTCCCTCCATGCTATCTTCCCTCCTTTTGTATTTTCCCCCTTTCTCCCCCCCCCCCTTTCTCCCTATTCCCCAGTATTTCTCCCTATTCCCCTCCTATATCTCACCCTCCCCTTTCTTTCCCCCTTTCCCTTTTTCCCTTTTCCTTCCCTTCCTTTTGTTGTATCCCCTTTTTTTCCCCTCAATCCCCTTCCCTTTCTCCATCCCCACCTTCCCTTTTCTCCTTTTAATACTTGAAATGTTAGATGTTTTATAAGTTAACTGAGTATGTGTAGTTTGACTTTAAGTCAATTCTGATGAGAAGAAGATTCAAGTGTTTCTCCTCTGCTCCCTTCTTCCTCTCTATTAGCATAGGTTTTTTTGTACCTCTTTGTGCAATGAGATTTACCCCATTCACTCCCCTCCCTCCTCCAGTCTCTTTCCTCTCCCCCTCTTTAAGGAGGTAGTGTTTTTTAGATCATTCTATCTAAGTCATAGAAAATTCTGAGTATCTGTTCACTCTAATTCAGCATATTCTATCGGACAGAGTCAAAATTCCTGGGAGTTATTAGGGTCTTCTCCCAAGTGGGGATAAAGCCAGTTACATCTCTTTAGTTAGCAGTCTCATGGATAGGTCATGAATGCCCATCATTTCTGGCTAGGTATATTCTCTCTGTTAGAGTTACAATTCTCAAGATTTATGAGAATCCTTTTACCCCCATGCTGGGATATAGCCAGTTTCAAATTACTGGATTGCATTTTTTTTCCTTTTTACCACCACCACCTTTTTATTTTACCTTTTCATGTGTGTCTCTTGAACCTCCTGTTTGATGCCCAAGTGTTTTTTTCATTTCATTAAATGTCCACCTTTTTCCCTGAAAGAGAATGCTCAGGTGCAGGAAAGTAGATTCTTGGCTGCATTCCAAGCTCCCTTGCTCTTTGAAATATGTCATTCCAGGCCCTTCGATCCCTTAATGTTGATGCAGCCAGGTCCTGTGTGATCCTTACTATGGCTACTTGATATTTAAATTGTTTCTTTCTGGCTGCATGCAGGATTTCCTCTTTTATCTGATAGTTCTGGATTTTGGCACAACATTCCTTGGAGTTTTCATTTTAGGATCTTTTTCTGGTGGGAACAATATACTCTTTCAATAACTACTTTGCCCTCTGATTCCATTATATCAGGGCAGTTTTCCATCACTAGCTCCTATAATATTAAATCCAGGCTTTTTTTTGTCTTCAATGTTTTCAGGAAGTCCTATAGATTTCAGGTTGCCCCTTCTCGATCTATTCTCGAGGTCAGTGGTTTTGTTGATGAGGTATTTTACATTTGCTTCTATTTTTTTCTATTTTTTGATTTTGTTTAACTGACTCTTGCTGTCTGATGGAGTCATTAGTTTCTGTACAATCCATTCATTTTTGGGGGGCCGTTTTCTTCATTAACCTTTTGCAACTCCTTTTCCAATTGGTCAATTCTACTTTTGAAAGAGCTTTCTATTTCACCAATTGAGGTTATGAGAGAATTAATTTCTTTTTGCATTTGTCCATTTGAAGATCTGAGAGATTTGTTCTCATTTTGTATTTGTCCAATTGTACTTTCTAAGGTTTTGTTTTCTTGCTGCAAGGTATTAATTGTCTCTCCCAAATTTTTAAGCTCCTTCCTTATTTCTTCAAGGAAGTTTTTCTGTGCTGAAGACCAGATTTTATTCTCCTCAGAGGTTCCATGTTTTTCTGAGTTAGGCTCTTTCCCTTCCAAGCATTTTTCTATGGATACACCTTTCCACTGACCCTTCTTGATTTTGCTAAGAACCGAGTTAGGGAGGGGCTGGTTCACAGGGGCTTGAGATTGTTAAAGGCTTTATTCACTGAGTGAAGTTCCTCTGGCTGGCCAGTAGGAGGTGCTGGTTGCTTTCTCTGGAGTGTCTGTGACCTTTGTTGAGGGCTTCTGCCTTTGCTTGAAGGGAGGGGTTGTAGCTATTGAATTCTTTTGCCTTCAATCAATGGTGGTCTTTAACCTGGCCTGAGGTCATTCCTCAGCTGGGCTGGTTGTTCTGCTCACACATCTGGGCCTGAGGCAGAAGTAGTTTGCTTTTGCTTTTTAGGGAAGAATTCTAAGTTGTAGTGGGACTCAGACCAGAGGATCCCAGGGATGGTGTCCGAAGCCTTCCTGCTCCAGAACTCTCCCCCCAGCCCTGTATGGGATCTCCTGGGGGACAGCTCCAACACCAGCACCTCCACTCCTCAGCAGACTCACACCCCTGTGGTCCAGCCCCACCTCTGATCTAGCAGGTCCGGCTCTCTCGGGACCCTCAGACTACTGGTTCCAATTCAGCTGTTAATCTGGTCGTTCCAGGGCTGATCCTCCCTCTGAGCCCAGACTCACCTACCCAAATTTGGCAAAAGCTGATGCTGGAGACAAATCCTGAGGTAGATGTCCTTTCTCCTGGCTTTTCTTTCTGGGTTTTGTGGGTCGGATTTCTTTTAAGAGGCTTGTTTCATGTGATAGATGGGGAAGAGTACAGGAGACTTTAGAAGTGTGCCTGTCTTCTCTCTGTCATCTTGGCCAGAGTCCAACATATATGCTTAATAGAATAGGATATAGAAATCTAGAAGGAAAAAAGAGAGAAGGGGGATGAGGGAAAGGGAAGGATGTAGGAGGGGGGTAGATTATGGAAGAGAATAGACTGATATGACACATTTTCTTTTTTACTTTGGGCAAGAAGTTGGGATTGGGTTCAGGACCATGGGGCTAGATGGGTACTGTATCTCTGGGGTGGGATTTAGGCTTGGGGCCTCTTGGTGCCAGGGCGGGTACTCTGTCCACTGTCTACTTTGTGACTCAGCTGTCCCACAGCACACTTTTGATGAGGGGACAGAGTGCAAAAAGAGAAAATATAATAATTTGTGCTGGGGAGAAATGAATTGAGGGAATTGCAATCAGAAACATCAACTGTGGAAAAAATATGGAAGTATCTTCTCTGATGGACTTATGATAAAGAATGTGATTTACTCCAGAGACAGAGCTGATGACATTGGAACACATACTGAGACACATTTTTTTCTCCTCTCTCTTTCACTAAATTTCTAGTGGGTTTTTTAAAATTTTTGTGGAGGGGAGGGGAAGTTATGTTTACTCTTACAAAAAAATATTTTAGCAATATGTAAATAAATTAAAATGAAAACTTTAAAAAAGAAGTATTAGCAGCTTATACTACTAAAAAAATCTATAAAACTAAGAAGAAAATATGTTGGCCCTAGGACAGCTTGTTATTTCATTAATTTTTAAACAAATGTTCCAAAGTATCATAACAAAAAAAAATACAATTGGACAAAGGTAGAAAAAAGAGCTCTTTAAAAAGTGAATTTGACCAAATGTAAAAGGAGATGCAAAAACTAACTTTAAAGAATGACTTTTTCTAGGGCGGTTAGGTGGCATAATGGATAAAGTACCAGCCCTGGATTCAGGAGTACCTGGGTTCAAATCCGGTTTCAGACACTTAATAATTACCTTGCTGTGTGGCCTTGGGCAAGCCACTTAACCCTGTTTGCCTTGCAAAAACCTAAAAAAAAAACAGACAAAAAAAAGAATGACTTTTTCTGGCCAAGATGACGGAGAGAAGACAGGCACAGTTCTAAAGTCTCCTGATCTCTTCCCCATGTATCACATGAAACAAACCTCTTAAAAGAAATCTGACCCACAAAAACCAGAAAGAAAAGCCAGGAGAAAGAACATCTACCTCAGGATTTGTCTCTGGCAGCAGCTTTGGCCAAATTCAGGCAGGTGAGTCTGGGCTCAGAGGAAGGATCAGGCCCATACCAACCAGATTAACAGCTGAATTGGAACTGGGAGTCTAAGGGCACGAGAGCAGACCCTGCTGGCAGCGGTCGGGCTGGGTGACAGGGGCTTGGGTCGTCGGGGAAGCAGAGGCACTGGTGTTGGTGCTGCCCCCTGGAGCTTGGGGACGGGGCTGGGGGTAGAGTTCTGGTGCAGGAGAGCTGCGGACACCATCCCTGGGCTCCTCAGGTCTTAGTAACTCTGAGTCCACACCACGCCTCCATTGAAGCTGAGACCTCTTCCAAAACAAACAAATGCAAACTACTTCTGCCTTAGGCCAGGGAAAAGCCCACCATTGATTGAAGGCAAAAGAATTCTATAGCTCCAAACCCTCCCTTCAAGCAAAGGGAGAAGGCCACAACGAAGGACACAGTCACTCCAGAGAAAGCAACCACTACCTCCTACTGGCCAGTCAGAGGAACTGCACTCAGTGAAAAAAGCCTTTAGTGATCCCAAGCCCGGGTAAACCAGCCCCCCCCCCGCCCCAAATCAAGGTCTTAACAAAATGAAGAAGGTTCAGTAGAAAGGTGGATCCATAGAAAAATTCCTATAAGGGAAAGACTCTAACTCAGAGAGAGCTGGAAGATCTGAGGAGAATACAATCTGGTCTCCAGCACAGAAAGACTTCCTTGAAAAAAAAAGGAAGGAGCTTAAAAATTTGGTAGAGACAATTAATACCTTGCAACAAGAAAACAAAACCTTAGAAAGTACAATTGGACAAACACAAAATAAATCTCTCAGATTCAAACACAGATTAAATCTTTCACATCATCAATTGGACAATTATAAAATGAGAATAAATCTCTCAGATCATCAATTGGACCAATGCAAAGTTAGAATAATTCTCTCAGATCATCAAATGAGCAAATGCCAAAAGAAATTAATTCTCTCAAAACCTCAATTGGTCAAATGGAAAGCTGTTTCAAAAGTAGAATTGACCAATTGGAAAAGGAGTTGCAAAAGGTTAATGAAGAAAACTCCTCCCCCCAAAAAAATGGAGTCTACAGAAAATAATGATTCCATGAGACAGCGAGAGTCAGTTAAACAAAATCAAAAAAATTGAAAAAATAGAAGCAAATGTAAAATACCTCATCAACAAAACCAAAGACATCAAGAATAGTTCGAGGAGGGCCAACCTGTAAACTATAGGATTTCCTGAAAACATTAAAGAGAAAAAAAGCCTGGACTTAATATTACAGGAGCTAGTAATGGAAAACTGCCCTGATATCATGGAATCAGAGGGCAAAGTATTTACTGAAAGAGTACATCGATCCCCACCAGAAAAAGAACCTAAAATGAAAACACCAAGGAATGTTGTGGCCAAACCCCAGAACTATCAGATAAAAGAGAAAATCCTGCAAGCAGCCAGAAAGAAAAAAATTTAAATATCAAGTAGCCACAGTAAGGATCATGCAGGACCTGGACGAATCAACATTAAGGGATTGAAGGGCCTGGAACAAGATATTTCAAAGGGCAAGGGAGCTTGGAATGCAGCCAAGAATCTATTTTCCTGCAAAGCTGAGCCTTCTCTTCCAGGGAAAAAGATGGACATTTAACAAAATGGAAGAATTCCAAAAATTTCTGATGAAAAGACCAGAGCTAAACAGAAAATGTGGACATCAAACAGGAGGTTCAAGAGACACACATGTAAAGGTAAAAAAAAGGGGGGGCAGTAAAAGAAAAAAATGCAATCCAGTAAATGGAAAATGGCTATATCCCAGGAAGGGGGGGGGAAGATTATCATAAATCTTGAGAATGGTAACTCTAACAGAGAGAATACATCTAGGCAGAAATGATGGGCATTCATGACCTATCCATGAGACTGCTATCTAATGGGATGTAGCTGGCTTTGTCCCCACTTGGGAGAAATACTCTAATAACTCTCAGGAATTTTGACTCTATTTGATAGAATATACTGAACTAGAAGGCACAGACACTAAGAATGTTCTATGCCTTAGAATGATCTAAAAAGCATGACCTCCTTAAAAATGGGGACAGGAAAGAGATGAGAGGAGGGAGGAGATTAAATGGCGTGAATCTCATTACACTAAGAGGTACAAAAAACATATGGTAATAGAGGGGAAGAAGGGAGCAGAGGAGAAACACCTGAATCTTCTTCTCTTCAAACTTGGCTTAAAGTTAACCTACACATACTCAGTTAACTTATAAATCATCTAACCTTTCAAGTATTAAAAGTGGAAAAGGAGAGGGGGGACAGAGAAAGGGAAGGGGATTGGGGGGAAAGGGGGAAAAACAACAGGAAGGGAAGGGAAAAGGATAAAAGTGAAAGGGGAAAGAAAGGGGAGGGTGTGATATAGGAGGGAAAACACACTGGAGGGGGTAGTATTCAGAAACAAAATAATGGGGAATACAGATAAGGGGAAGAGGAAAGGGGGAAAAATACAAACAGAGGGAAGATACCATGGAGGGCAATAAAGAATTAGTAATCATAACCTTGAATGTGAATGGGATGAACTCTCCCTTAAAATGTAAGCAAATAGCAGAGTGGATTAAAAACCAGAATCCTACAATATGCTGCTTACAAGAAACTCATTTGAAGCAGGGAGATACATATAGAGTAAAGGCAAAAGGTTGGAGGAAAATATATTTTGCTTCATGTGAAGTAAAAAAAAAGCGGGGGCAGCAATCCTTATCTCTGACAAAGCAGTAGCAAAAAATATATAGCATTAAAAGAGATAAGGAAGGAAACTTTATCCTCCTAAAAGGTACCATAGACAATAAAGTCATTTCAATATTGAATATATATGCACCCAGTGGGACAGCACCCAAATTCTTAGAGGAGAAGCTGAAAGAACTACAGAAAGACATAGACAGAAAAACTCTACTAGTGGGAGACCTCAAACTACCACTCTCACATTTAGATAAATCAAATCATAAAATAAAGAAGAATGAAGTTAAGGAGGTAAATAGATTGTTAGAAAAATTAGATATGGTAGACTTATGGAGGAAACTGAAAGGAGATGGTAAGGAATATAACTTTTTCTCTGCAATACATGGAACTTATACAAAAATTGACCATGTACTAGGACATAAAAACCTAATGATTAACTGCAGAAAGGCAGAAATAGTGAATACATCTTTCTCAGATCACAATGCAATAAAAGTCATATGCAATACTGGGCCAAGGAGATATAGACCCAGAACAAATTGGAAACTGAATAACCTCATTTTAAAAAAACGAGTGGACCAAAAATCAAATTATAGAAAGAATTAACCATTTTATCTTAGATGATGATAATAATGAAACAACATACCAAAACCTATGGGATTAATTCAAAGCAACTCTCAAGGGATATATTACAGCTCTAAATGCTTACATGAATAAATTGGAGAAAGAGGAAATCAATGAACTAAACATGCAACTATAAAAATTAGAGAAGGAAAAAATAAAAAAAACACCAATCAAATACCAAATTAGAAATTCTAAAAATTAAAGGAGAAATTAATAAATCAAAAGCAAAAAACTATTGAATTAATAAATAAAACTAAAAGTGGTATTGTAAAAAAACCAATAAAATTGATAAACCTCTGGTCAATTTGATTAAAATAAAGAAAGAAGAAAACCAAATTGCTAGTATCATAACTTAAAAAGGTGAACTCACCACCAATGCGGAAGAAATTAAAGTAATAATTTAAAATTATTTTGCCCAACTCTATGCCAATAAATTTGATTATCTAAGTGAAATGGATCAATATTTACAAAAATATAAGTTGCCTAGGTTAAATGAAGAAGAGATTAAAAACCTAAACAACCCCATCTCAAAAAAAAAATTCAACAAGCCATTATTGAACTCAATAAAAAAAATCTCCTGGACCTGATGGATTCACAAGTGAATTCTACCAAACATTTGAGGAACAATTAGTTCCAATCCTATACAAAATCTTTGTAAAATTAGGGAAAGATGGAACTCTGCCTAACTCTTTCTATGAAACCAATATGGTGCTGTTACCTAAACCAGGAAGAGTTAAAGCAGAAAGAAAATTCTAGACCTATTTCCCTGATGAATATAGATGAAACAATCCTAAATAAAATCTTATTGAAACAATTAGAACAAGTCATCACTAGGATAATACATTATGAACAAGTAGGATTTATTCCAGGAATGCAGGGTTGGTTCAACATTAGGAAAACTGTTAGTATACTCAATTATATGAACAACAAACCTATCAGAAATCATATGATCATATCAATAGATGCTGAAAAAGCTTTTGACTTAATACAGCATCCATTTCTATTAAAAAATACTATAAAGTTTAGGAATAAATGGACTTTTCCTTAAAATAATAAGCGGTATCTATTTGAAACCATCAACAAGCATTATATTCAATGGGGAGAGGCTAGAGGCATTCCCAGTAAGATCAAGGATGAAACAAGGGTGCCCATTATTACCACTACTATTCAATGTTGTATTAGAAATGATAGCATCAGCAATTAGAGAAGAAAAAGATATTGAAGGAATTAGAATTGGTAACGAAGAGACAAGTCTCACTCTGTGCAGATGACATGATGGTCTACCTAGAGAATCCCTAGAAATCATCCAAAACACTACTGGAAACAATTACCAATTTTAGCAAAGTTGGGGGTAGTAAAATAAACCCACATAAATGCTCAACTTTTCTATATATGTCTAGCAAGTCACAGCAGGAAGAGCTAGAAAGAGAATTCCCGTTCAAAGTATCCTCAGGCAATATAAAACATTTGGGGGTCTATTTGCCAAGACAGACTCAGAATCTTTTTGAAAACAATTATAGAACACCTCTCACACAAATTAAATCAGATTTAAATAACTGGGCAAATATCAACTGCTCATGGATAGGTAGAGCTGATATAATAAAATAACAATTCTACCAAAACTAAACTATAGTGCCCTACCAATCAAAATTCAAAAAATTACTTTAATGAGTTAGAAAAAATTGTAAGTAAATTCATATGGAGAAATAAAAAGTCAATAATAGCCAGGAGCTTAATGAAAAAAAGTGCAAAAGAAGGTGGCTTAGCCCTACCTGATCTAAAATTATATTATAAAGCATCAGTCATCAAAACTGTTCACTATTGGCTAAGAATAGTGGTGGACCAGTGGAATAGACTAGATGTAAAAGCAGGAGATGATTATGGGAATCTGTTCCTTGATAAACCCAAAGTGTCTGGCCGTTTTTGATAAAAACTCCCTCTTTAATAAAAAAAACTGCTGGGAAATTGGAAGTTAGTATGGAAGAAAGTTTGATTAGACCAACACCTCACACCCTTTACCAAGATAAGATCCAAATGGTTACAGGACATAGACATAAAAACAATACTATAAGCAAATGAGAAGATCAAGGACTAGTCACCCTGTCAGATCTATGGAAAGGGGAGCAGTTTATGCCTAAGGAAGAGTTGGAGAACATCACCAAAAACCAATTAGATGATTTCAATTACATTAAATTAAAAAGCTTTTGCACAGATAAAATTAATGCAACCAGGATCCAAAGAAATGTAGTAAATTGGGAAACAATCTTTACAACTAATGATTCTGAAAAAGGACTCATTTCTAAAATATACAGAGAACTGAGTCATATTTTTAAAATAAAAGTCATTCACCAATTGGCAAATGGTCAAAGGATATGCAAAGGCAATTTACAGATGAGGAGATCAAAGCAATCCATAGCCATATGAAGAAATGCTCTAAATCATTAATTATTAGAGAAATGCAAATTAAAGTTTCTCTGAGGTACCACTTCACACCTCTCAGATTGGCCAATATGACCAGGAAGGATAATGATCATTGTTGGAAGGGCTGTGGGAAATCTGGGACACTATTACACTGTTGGTGGCGCTGTGAACTCACCCAACCCTTCTTTAGAGCTATTTGGAACTATGCCCAAAGGGCAAAAAAAATGTGCATACCCTTTGCCCCAGCAATACTACTACTACTGGGTCTTTACCCTGAAGAGATGATGAAAAAGGGTAAAACATTACTTGTACAAAAAATATTTATAGCAGCCCTGTTTGTGGTGGCAAAGTATTGGAAATCAAGTAAATGTCCTTCAATTGGGGAATGGCTTAGTCCTTGCAGTATATGTATGTCATGGAACACTATTGTTCTATTAGCAACCAGTAGGGATGGGATTTCAGGGAAGCCTGGAGGGATTTGCTTGAACTGATGCTGAGTGAAATTAGCAGAAACAGAAAAACACTGTACACCCTAACAGCAACATGGGAGTGATGTTCAACCTTGAAGGACTTGCTCATTCCATAGTGCAACAATTGGGACCAATGTTGGGGCTGTCTGCAAAGGAGAGTGCCATCTGTATTCAGATCAGGACCTGTGGAGTTTGAGTAAAGTTCAAGGACTATTCCTTTTAATTTAGAAAAAAAAAAACAGATATCTTATTGTCTGATCTTGTTACCTCTTTCACTTGTCTTCTCTTCTTTAAGGATATGATTTCTCTCTCATCACTCCCAATTTGGATCAAGGTACAACATGGAATCAAAGTAAAGACTGACAGAGTGCTTTCTGTGGGGGGGGTAGGGAAGCAAGGTTGGGGAGGGAAATTGTAAAACTCAAATAATATCTTTAATAAAAATAAATTTAAAAAAAAGAATGACTCCTTGAAAAGTGGAATTCAGCAAGTCAAAGCCAATGACTCTAAATGACTAAAGTCAAGGAAAATGAACAAAAAATGAAAAAGGCCTCTATCACCATGACTTTTCTTATTCACTTTCACCCTTGCTCCTAGGTAATGGGTTGCTGCTCCAAGTTTGTTGCACTGTGAGGGAGGGTCCTACGTAAAAACCTATGTTGGGAATGCTAGTAGCTTGCTCACTGGTTTGGGCAATTCATTTCAGTTTTGCTTCCTGAACAGGGGTCTGGGTTATCTGTGTTGGAGGTCTCACAGCTGGCCTGTCTTGACATTGGTCTGCTGCATCCAGGATCCTCCCCAACAGAACTCTTTTGGGGTTAACAGCCTCAGACTGTCTTTCTCTACATCCAGTTTGAGTTGATCTCACCTCTCTTTGCTGCACTCTGCTCCTTGCAGTTGAGTCATGCTTGCTTCACTCTAGGGCAACCAACCCATTTTGAAGTACTTTCCAGATATCTTAAAGCTAGAAAATACTTAATTTTGTTCTTTTATGAGTTCTGTTGCTCCTTTTAGAGACTAGATTAACTGTTTCTGAAGAAGCTTGGGAGACTTTAGGGAGCATTTTGGCTTCTATCCACCCTCTTGGCTCTGCCTCCTATCAATGTTGCTGTGAATGTATACAGTCTTTTCATCATTCTGCTCACTTCTCTCAGCAATCGGTACATTCAAGTCTTTCCAGGCTTTCCTGAAGTCTGCCTACTCAAGATTTCCTTTGCTTTTTTTTATCTTATTCTTTTCCAATTTCATGCAAAGGCAATTTTCTACATTGATCATTTTGCAAGCTCTTGGGTTTCACATTTTTCTACTACTCTCCCTTACCTCCCCCTTCCCTATAGCAGTGGAAATTTTATATTGGTTGTGCATGTACAATTGTATTTAACATATTTACATATTCATCATGTTGTGAAAGAGGAAGTAGAATTTAAAGGAAAAATTGAGAAAGAAAAAATATAAAAGAAATTTTTAAAAGAGAACAAAACGGGAACAGCTAGGTGGTGCAGTGGACAGAGCACCAGCCTGAGCCTGGAGACAGGAGTACCTGAGATCAAATCTGACCTCAGACACATAGTAATTGCCTAGTTGTGTGACTTTGGGCAAGTCACTCTTAAATACTGCCATAAATAACTAACAAAGAGTGAACATTGTATGTTTTGCTCCACATTTGACTCCCTATTATTTTCTTCCCTCTGGAAATGAATGGCATTTTTCATAACAGGTCTCTAAGAACTGTCCTTGAATACTGAACTGTTTAGAGCATCCATGTCCATCATACTTGATCATCTCATTATTGCCATTCATGTCTGAACACACATAATTTCTTACATAACAATAGTACTTCTTCACATTCATAAATCATAACTTTATCAGCTATTCCTGCTTTGATAGCCATCCTTTTCAATTGGCAATTCTTTGACACTACAAGAAGAGCTTTCCTAAATATTTTTGTCTTTTTTCCTTTTTTATGATCTCTTTGGGATATCGAACTAGAAGTAGTATTGCTGATTCAAATAGTCTGCACAATTTCATTGAACTTTGGGCATAATTCCAGATTTTTCCTCCTTATTGCACCACTGAACTTACTGAAAATGCTTCTAGCTTATCTTCTTTTCATATAATTTTTCCTGATGATTTTAGATAGATACTGCTTATCATTTTTAAAATGTCCATTTATTCCTATGCTCTCTACATTTTTAATAGAAATTATTTTGTACTTTGTTAAAATCTTTGTTACCATCTATTGAGATAATCATGCTATTGCTGATTTTGCTATTTATATGGCTAATTAAGTTGATAGTTTTCCTAATATTGAGCCGTTCCTGCATTTCTACTATTAAATCTTCCTTGATCATAGTGGATTATCCTTGACAACTTGCTGTGTTTTCTTTGTTAATATTTTTTTAAAGTTTTAGAAAAATTTGTATATAATTTTCTTTAATTTGGCCCTTTCTGATGGAGGCATCAGCACTATATTTGTGTCATAAAAAGAATATGGCAGGATTTCTTTTAACCTATTTATTCAAATGCTTTATATAGCATTGGAATTATTTGTTCTTTAAGTATTTTCTAGAATTAACTAAATACATATGACCCTGAAAATTTTTTCATTGGGATGTCACTGATTGCTTATTTGATTTCTTTTTCTAAAATATACAAAGGATTTTATTTCTTCTGTGTATCTAAATGATTTATATATCCATTAATTTTACTTGTATTAAAAGATGTATTGGCATACAGTTGTGCAAAACAGCACTGCATAATTTTTTTTAATTTCTTCTTCATTTGAATTGAGTTTACCCTTTTCATTTTTTCATCCTAGTAATTTGATTTTCTTCTTTCTTTGTTAAAAATCAAATTATTTTATTGTTTTTTTCCATAAAAATAACTCTTAGTTTTATTCATTATTTCAGCCAATTGTTAATTATAAAGTTTCTTATTCTCCAATCCTAGTGTTATAGTCTCAAAGAATCATAAATCTAAATTGTAAAGGAACTTGGAAACCATCTAATTAACCTCATTATGTTTTCACATGAGAAAACTGAAGTCTACTGAAGTAATTTAAGAGGCTTCACTGAGAACAAATGAAATTAAATCAGCCAGTGACAAATAGAATTTACAGACTGTGATTACAATTGCAGACATTTTCCTCTTTCTGCTATACAATCTGTTCTTCCTTCATTAAAGAAAAGAGTCATTGCTAGTACATGGCACTGGGAGAGTTGATAATTTCATAATCTGTATATGTGCTAAAATTTAGATTCAGGTATGGGGTCAAACTGTTGTCTGTGCAGTTATATTACTTTAATGAATTAAACAATATTCTGGATAAAGTACCACTCAAGGATAATCATTTATTTCTTTTGCATTTATTTTATAAATTGTTTCATCTTTTTGGGGGTGTCAACTGTCCAGAATGTTTAGTTTTCATGTTTTCATATTCATCATTAAATATGTCATAAATGGAATAAAATCTAATGAACTGTATATTAACTGCTGCAACATATGGGATAGCAAATCTGTTCATTGAAGTTGTGAAAGTTAAGATTCCAATAAAACATTTAAAAGTATTTAAAAATGGTACCATTCATGGAGGCAGCCTGTCATCATGGTGATTTATATACTTGTAACTAAGAAGACCAGCATTCAAATAGTGATTCTGATGTTCAATTTATATGCCTTAGAACACTCACTTATCCTTAATATTGAAGTCATAGATTGGTAGTGAATTTGCATTATTGATGAGAGGACCTATACTTGCTGACAAAATCAGAGATTCTTTATGTATTTGAAGGGATATATATGTAATTAGTCAAGGGGATAATGTTAGCGTGAGAGGCTCTTTTTAGGTGAGAGGGATGCAAATATAATTTGTAGAAAGCAAAAAATTGAAGCAATTTTCTATGTCTTTGACAGAATGAATCTAAAGCAATCATTCAAACTAGCAAAACTGTATACATGTTTGATCTTGAGCAATGAAGCAAAGCATTCTGGACCTCAGTTTCTTTTTTTGTTGAATAAAGGAGTCAGACTGAATAGTCTCTTTAAGCCATTATGCTAGCTATAGTGATATGACTGTGAGTAATAATATATAGGAAAGACAAACATAATTATTCTCTAACATTTGAATATAGAGAATAAAAAGTTTCATGTGAAAATTTCATTTTACAAGAAAATCCAATGAAATGTCTAAATCACTGTTTTGGATCATATTATATTTTTTTTTCTCTCTCTCTGTAGATTTTTATAACTTAAAACTAAAATGAAACAGTAGGAAGATTTCCGCATGAGATTTAAACAATCTGGTCAAAAAACCACAACAAACCTCATAAATTTCAATATTTCATTTCAAAAGCCCACACATCAAGAAACTTTCAGGTTCACAAGGAAAACCAAATTTGTACACTGCCAAAATACAAAACATTGAGACCACCATAATAAATCCAGCCACTGAAGGGGTACAAAGTAGAACATTAAATAAGTTAGAATATTTTCCTCTCCCTGGTTTTTATGGAATTAATATGATGATGAGAATATAGTATCTACTTGTTCTTTCTATTTTTCTGTGTATAGAAATTCTTGTTTTATTACATAAATTAAAAATAAAATAAATACATTTTTTTTGAAAAATGAAGTTATGACCATTTTTTGGTTTTCATTGGAAATGAAATTCACAAACACTCCCAAGTTTTTATCCTTCAACCAGAGGTAACACCAACTCATAATAAATACATGTGCATAATATACAAATGTATATAAATATTTACCTATAGTTATATGTTTTTCCTCATTCTTATTTATAATTTATAGGTGGGATAGTGTTTCAATCTGTGATTTCATGAATCCAGGGATCTCCAGCTGAATATTGTTAATGTACTAATACAAGTTGCCAACTATGTTGCAATTTAGAGTCTTGGACATTTGTTTAGAGAACTGAGATGTTAATGCTATTGACATATAGCCAGTATGCTTCAATAATAGGACTAGAATTCATCTACTATATGTATTGTGTGTATATATGCATATATACAAAAATATGCATGTATCATGCATATATGTATGCTGTAGGTAAAACTGTTAATCATTTAATTGTGTGAAAAATCTAATTTCATTTTTCAAATTTAGCCTTGAATGATGAAAATGAAGACAAGTATTGCTTGGAAGCCAACCTAGTTTAATGCTTAACTTAGGATCCTAGTTCATTTGTAGTACATACCCCAGAAAAATCCAGGGGTCAAAAGGTACTTTTTAGTTTTATGAGAAAAAATTAATCCATGTAAAACTGATTTATCTATGTGTCATATTTGAAAAATTTATTATGTATTGACCAATTCAGATATTGTTTCCTTGCTCCTTTGAATACCATAAAAATTGCAAATTTTAGAACTTTGAGCAAACAAGTCATTTATTTCAACTTTCTCCTCTGTTGGATAATTTAAGAAACTTCATTCTAATTTATTCCAGTTCTGGGTTTTGTTCTCAGTTAACAATAGTCATAAGCATATACTAATACTTACATTTTATATGTGAAATATATGATGATGTTTGTCCAACATTTTGAAGAAGACCATAACATCAAGGAGCTGTTGCCATGACAAGCATATGAATTAGACTGGGGTAGGGGCTGGGGTAAATCATCAACCCTACTTTCTCTTCCAGAGCCATCTGGGTCCAACAGCCTGATAAGAAACACAAGATAGTCCTGGATGTTAGGCAGTCAAGTTTAAGTGACTTGTCCAAGGTCACACAGCTTGTAAGAGTCAAGTGTTTGCAACTGGATTTGAATTCCCATCCTACCAAATCCAAGGTCAGTTCTCTATCTACTGTATCACCTAGCTTCCCCATTTATGAAGTGTATACATATATGTATAATATGTGTGTATACATACTTAAATATGTGTATACACACAATGTATATTATATAGATATATACACACATATATATATATATTCCACAAAATGTGCACAAACACATACATAAAATTTATTTGTTTTACTATAGTTAAATATTTATATGCATATGCTCATATGAAGATATATACTTAAATATATTACATTTTCACATATATATCTAAATTTACATAAACAAATCTTTGGATTTGTTTGACTATATATGTACATATCTATGTATATAAACATATTTATATGAATTTATATAAATTTAAATATTCTTTTACCTCATTGTATTTTTTATCTCATTGATGTGGGACATTGCTTTAGTGGTTCAGATAGAAAGTCATTCATTTTTAATGTACAAGTTGTTCAAGTGATTAAGTGTCTTTGTCATATATGAGCTCTGAATCCAAATTTTTCTGACTTTATGTTTTCTGTGCACTATTCCATATTGTTGCATAAAGCTATATAAAACAATATAACTATTATGTTACAATTTAATTATTTAGTATATTCATATTTTACCTGTGAAGAAATTGATTAGCAGAAAGGCCAACTAATTTGACTAATTTGCCCAAGATCACATGATTTATTAAATCATGAAATTATGGGTAATATATTCATCTTTGATTTCTTGTTCATTTTCCCAAACCCTCTCCCAAATGATGAAGTGAGTAGTCCCATACTATGAACAAATAAAGTATCCAATTTCTGAGATGTCAGGGTAACATATAGAACTATTATATTTGATGTATTTTAAATGAAATATTTCAAAAATGGAATTAATTAAAATATAAAATTCTCCCTCAATTAAACTAATTACTTTAATTCAGCACCTTATTTGTGTTTTAAAATTAAAGAAGATACACTTTATAACAGAATAGTTGGAAGGTGATATAAAAATTGTGAAAAAATAATGCTCATAATTGATCCCTTTTTGACTTTGTGAAATAAAAAAGTTACTTCATTTTTCCAGGACAAGGTGTTTCACCTAGGATAGCACTGACTTGCTTAACGTTATACTAGTTTCTATTGAGAAGCATACACTCCAGAATGATGGAAGGGACAATGCAATTTAACCCTGCTCTGGTTAAACCACAATGGGATTGTTGTGTTTGTTTCTGATGACAACATTTCAGGAATGACATTGTTAAGCTTAATAGCATCTGAAAGATGATAATCACAATGGTGAAGGTTCTTGTTACCATGTCATAAAAATTTTAAAGATAAAGAAGATATGTAACTTAAGCTAAGCTTAAAAGAAGGTTGTATGTATGTTTGTGTGTATATGTGTGTGTGTGAGAGATAGAGGGAGAGAGAGGGAGAGGGAGAGGGCGGTGGGGTACAGGGGGAGGAAGAGGGACAGAGACAGGGGACAGGCAGACAGAGAGACAGAGATGGAGATGAAGAAGGAAAGGAGACATAGACAGGCATAGAGAGACACAGTGATACAAAGACAGTCACAGATCCAGAGACAGAGACACAGAGACAGAGAGACAGCATAAATTGTACAAACTGTTGGACAGTCGTGGATTTTTCATTTGATATAAGGAAACAATTTCCACAATTATAGCAGATGCAATTTGAAAGGTCTGCTGTAAGGGATAGGCTTTTCTTTAGTAAAGCAAATACAGGATGATCAATTGTAATGATATAATAGAAGATATTATTTATATACCATTTTACCCAGGTGACATCCAAGACTCCTTTCAACTCTGAAATTGTGTGCTTATGTGACAATTCGTCAATTGACTGAATTGATTTTTTTTCCCACTTGAGACTAGGGAATAGATTAGTCACTGCCTTTATAGATAGCTCAAGTATAGAAATTATAAAGAAGACAGAACTTGGGTCTATGATAATAGAAAAAATAGAGACATTATGATGTTTTTTCTTGGAAGAGTCTGTTCATTTTTTTCCATTTTAATATGAGATTTGTAGTTAATGTACATAACATTTAAAGCATCAAGTGCTAACCATAGGTCAACAGTGTACTATATGCTAAGCTTCTAAAGATATAACTGAAACTGGCCCAGCCACTAAGAAGCTATTAAAAGTTTTCAGTTTCTGTCTGTAACCAATACCATCAAATTCATAGAATTTTGGTGGTGAAAAGATCTTTGATATTATTTAATTCAGTCCTTTCCTCTTATATTTAAAGTAGTCAAGTCACTCTAGTTTGATTTGCCTAAGATCACAGAGATAGTTTTTATCTGAGTTAGAACCATCTAAGAATCTAACTCCTATACAAGGATTCTTCCTACTTCATAATATGCCCAGAAAAAATAAAACAAAACAAAACAACAGCAATAGCAACATGTCAATCATATTTATTAGGTAGTAAATCAAAGGTTGTAGGAAGAAGAACAAAATTATTTGTAGCAGTGGCAGGGAATGAAGACTCACACTTTGATAATCCATCCCTTTCATATTATTTATCTATTGTTTTCAAAATCTGCTATGTATAAAGTGTTCAACAAGGAATAGCACCTCTGGTGTGAAGGTTTGATTTATCCTTTTCAGGGCTGTTTATTCACTCTTGGTGTCAACTTCTCACCCTACTCTTACTTATAGATCCGCAAAGTTGGTACTTACACCCTGATTTAAAAGGTCTCTGTAGACAATCTTTTAACTACATTAAATGTGGGGCAACCAGGTGGCACAGCAGATAGAGCACTGGTCCTGGAGTCAGTAGGGCCTGAGTTCAAATCTGGCCTCAGACACTTAATAATTACCTATTTGTGTGACCTTGGGCAAGTCACTTAACCCTATTGCATCACACAATAAAACTAAGTTGAGCATAACCAACAGGCTTCAAACTCATCAGTGATTTGGGGGATGCATGTTCCAAGAATATGAATATATTCCCCAGGAGAATGGGCAAGCAAGAACAGCTTTTTTGCAATGACCATATGGGTGGTTGAAGCAGGAACTATTGAGGTCTTAGAGCTCAGACATTGAAAGTAACAAGGTCATACACTGCGTCTTGGACTATTTATAGGACATTTGTCTTGTCACTGGACTACAGAAGAAGCAGTGAGGTTGATTAATTTGTGAAGCTCTGCCTCACTTAAATTCAATTCACCTGCAAATCAAGATATTAATATGGGATGTCATTTGGTTCCCTTTAAAAATGAAGGAACAATTAAGAACAATGTTCTTATATACTTAATGTACTTATGTATTTATGAACTTATGTACTTAATGCACTTATTCATTATCCATCTCTTTTTCTATTCATTCATTCATTTACTGTTAAATAATCAGTGAATACAAATATTAGTTTCTTTATCTTTGAATATTGCAAGGTACCCTTAGAGATCAAATAAATTATTTTTCTTTACAATGATGAAAAAAATGAGATCTAAAGACTAGAAAATGCTTGGCCCAAGGCATAGTGTTGGTAAACTAGAGAGTTAGATCTTGAATCCAAGTATCACAGTATCAAGATAAATGCTTATCCTAGTCTCCTCTGACCCCCATTCTTTTGAAGCTTCTCTTGTTCAATCACTTGTATCAATATGTCAAGGCAGAATCTGACTGACCACCAGGCATCTGCAGAGGAACAACTTTCCAATGAGAAAATAGACAAAAGTTAGACAGTTAAGAAGAATGAGGATTTCTGGGATGAAGCCAAGTTGGTGATGTGAAGTTAACATGTTCCTGAAACTTTTCCCTACACAACACTAAATGAAGCCTCTACATAGACATTACAGTTACATATCCTACCAAAAACTAGGAAATTGAAAAAAAGATTTCAACTGTTGATATCACAGAGGATCTTCAATGAAAGTCGGTCTCTTTGGGGGAAAAGGGGAAGTAGAGACAAGCTAGGTGGGAGAGCTGGAAAGCCAGCAGGAGTCTTCTTACCATGCTGCAATCCATATCCAGGCAATTAGATAACATCACAGGGTCCATCATAGCAAGCCAGCAGGGAGGGTCCCAACCCCTGGGAACAATGAGGAAAAAGATAGACTTTGGGTTGGAAGCAAACCATTGCATAGGCAAAAAATGAACATAAAGGAGGAAACAAACCTCTGCATAGACAACATGTAGCTGCATAAGCACTACCTTGGCCAATGATAAACCAGAGATCTGACTCCAGCCCCAATCACAAAAGCTTGAATCTATACTCCCTATACTCCAAGAGCAGAGCTCAAACAATCAAAATAGCAAAAAACCAAAAAAAAACAAACCCAAACCTAAGAGCAGTAACCATAGAAAGCTATTATGCAGTTAGAGATCTAAAAAATGTCATCTCAGAAGGAGAAAGCAGTGACAAATTGCCTACATGAGAAGTCTGAAAGGCATATATGAATTGGATTCAAATCCAAAACCTCATAGGAAAGTTTGAAAAAGAATTTCAAAAACAAAGAAGAGAGGAAGAATAAAAATGGAAAAAAATAAATGAGAGCCAGGCAGGAAAATTGTGAAAAATGGACCAAAGAAATCAAATCCTTTTAAAGTAAAAAAACTTACTTGAAAAAGAATATAACCCTTCAAAAATAAAATCAACCAACTGGAAAAGGAATATAACTCATCAGGAAATGTGGAGAATGGAGTAGCTGTGCACTAGTATTTAATAAATTTCTGTTCCTATCAAAACCTTGGCATCCTAGTTCCCTGCAAATCCATTCATCTTTAAAGAAAAGGTTATAAATTCCTTCTCCTACGTATAGGAAGAGAGATGTGGCAAAATTTCTAAAGTTCATTTGATATTACTATTTATTAATGAATTATTTGTTGATTTTATTTCTGTTGTTTTTCTCATACAAATATTAATATTGTAAATTAAAATAACTGGTATCTAAATAGCATTAAAGTTTGTCAAACATCTTTCACTCATTATCTCTTTTAAATTATGACTTTGTAAGGAAACCAGAACCACAATTTACTCCCTTTACTAATTAATTGTATACCTTGTTTTTGAGATAACTATTGTTATAAGTTAAGTTCTTTAATATGTTATGCTTATTTTGAAAAGGGCCTTCAAAGAAAAGTTGATGAGGCTTTCATGAAATGATTTTGACTAGTTTTAACTTTTAAATGTAATTTTTTGGAGAAGAATTTGCCATAATTACTGGCAACTCAATTGGAAGATGCAATTTATTGGAAGAGTTCTCAAAAGTTTTTTCAATGAAAGAAAGTATTGCTTAGAATACATATACCTTGCTTGATTTGCAGGTAATCAATTCAAAAACTTATTTAAATACAAAGAATAATAAAGATTGTTTTATTGAAGCTTAACAATGGCTATTTGTATCTATTGGGAAGATATTCAAGTGAAGTATTTAATTCATTCCCCAATAATGTGGTATGAAATATTTTCTAGATATTCAGTCAGAATTGTATAACTGCTCTTATTCAACATCTTTTTAAAATTTTGCCTATACTAGAAGTTGTGGAAGACTTAAAGATAGTTTAAAATATGAACCCTATTTGTGGTAGGGCTTTATCTAATTAAGAGGAGAGTGAAAAAGAAAGAAGCCTTTATGTAGTATTTACTACGTGTTCTAAATTATGTGTATTATTTACATATATTATCTAATTTAATCACAATAACCCTGTGAGGTATGTGCTGTTATAATTCACATTTTATACCTGAAGAAACTAGACCAGACAGAGGTTAGTAACTTACCTAGAATCACAGAACTAGTGAGGGAAGATTTGAACTCAGGTCATTCTGACTCTGGTGGCAGAGTGGATAGAACACTGGCCTTGGAGTCAGGAAGATAGGTGTTCGAATTCAGTCTCAGACGTTTACAAGCTGTGTGTTCTTGGACAAGTCACTGATTGCCTAGCATCCAGGATCGTCTCCAGTCATCCTAACTCATATCTGGCCACTGGATCCAGTTGTCTGGAGGAGAAAAAGAGGCTTGTGACAACATCCCCTCACTGAAATCTAAGCGATGTGCTTGTCATGGCATCACCTCCCTCATGTTATGGTCTTTTTCAAAAATGAAGGATAAGCATTATTAAGTCAAGTAGTCTATGCAATATATTCTGTATGTTTCTAGTGAAGAAATGAGTGATGCATTTAAAAGGAAATATCCCAAGAAACACAAACATAAATAAATCACACACACACACATATATATATATACATATATATATATGTATATATATATACATATATATATATATGTGTGTATATATATATATATATATATAGAGAGAGAGAGAGAGAGAGCAAGATTCTTAGAGAAATTTTACATTTCTACAGGAAATTTTCAGGCATTTGTTGTAATCAGAGCAGGATGGTTTGAATCTTGCCAGCTTTTCACAGGCATGAAGTCTATTTATTTAAGAAGCAATACATAGTATCAAGAAGATAATTTTAGTTATTTGTAAGAAAAACTGATTGATAGAAGTTAGTATACATACATATGCAAATACACCTTGGAGCAAAGAGGATTAGGTCTGGGATATCACCTTAGATTTTTTTTACCTAAATCAGAAGTATGAGCTCAAAGCATCCTTTGACAAATCTAATTTATAGAAACTTTCTGGGATTTTGTTCATTTAAATGGCTTCATTTTTTGGCCCATTGTCATAAATATTTGGCAATTTATGACATCATTTTCAAGAGATTCTATGTTTTTACACTCCTGGAGTGTAATCCTGGAGACTTCCAAGGCAAGTCCAAGATGGCAGCATTAAGCTAACATGCACTTAGAACTTTTTTCCCTCCCAAAGATAGATGAAGTCTCTAATATGAGATTCAAGCTACAGATTCCACCAATAAAATGAAAAGTTTCAAAGAAGTTTTCAGTGGTAGACATCATGGAGGATCTCCAGTGAAAGGCTTTCTCTTTGTGGACCAAAGATATGTAAAGCCCAGTAAGCAGAAGAGCTGGGAAAGTCAGCAGGAGGCTTTTAGTCACAGTGCAATCCATGTGTCAACAACTTGGCAACAGCAGAGGTCCAGGCAACTAGATAACAAGCCAGCAGGGAGGATCCCAATCCCAAACAATCACTGAACCTTGAGAAAATAAGGTGAAAAGGCAGGAATTGAGTTGGGAATAAACCACTGCAGAATCGGTACATAAAAGAAAAAACAGACCTCTGTAAATAAAGGCAAGGCCTGGACTGCATAGGCAAGATCTTGGTGAATGACAAGGATCAGACCTCAGTCCTAGCAAAAAAAAAAAAAGCTTGGATCTATATTTCCTGTACTCCAGGAGCAAAGCTAAAGCAAGAAAGATAAACAAAAAAGCTAAAAGAGTGCTCACTGTAGTAATCATTTTACAGACAAAGATGACAGCTATGCCATGTCTGAAGAAGAAATCAATGAAAAATCACTCACAGGGGAAGTATCAAAATCGTCTATAAATTAGACTCAAATGCTCATGGAAAAGCTTTAAAAAAATTAAAAACAAGAGAAGAGAGGAAGATAAAAAGGAAAAAAGAAATGAAAGTCATACAGAAAAGCTATGAAAAATTGACCAAAGAAATCAACTGCATTAAAAAAAAAATAACCAACTGTAAAAGCAAACACAAAAGCTAATTGAAGAAAAGCCTAAAAATTAGAATTCAATAAATAAAAACCAATGAATCTAAGAGACTACAAGATTCCACCAAACAAAGCAAAAAGGCTGAAAATAATTGAAGAAAATGTAGGTACCTTTTAGGGGAAACAAATGACCTAGAAAGTAGATACAGGAGAGACAATCTATGAATCACTGGATAAACAGAAAGCATAGATCAAAAAAAGAAGAGAGAAAATATCATGCAGGAAATTATAAGGAAAACTGTCCAAATCTACTAGAAAAAGAAAATAATATAACCATTGAAAGAATAAACAGAATCCCTTCAGAGACACCAGGATACAAACTTCGAGGGCTGTTATTGAAAAATTGCAGAACTCTTTTTTTTAATATATTTTATTTTATTTATTTACTTTTTAGGTTTTTGCAAGGCAAATGGGGTTAAGTGGTTTGCCCAAGGCCACACAGCTAGGTTATTATTAAGTGTCTGAGACTGGATTTGAACCCAGGTACTCCAGGCTCCAGGGCCAGTGCTTTAATCCACTACACCACCTAGCCACCCCCCCCTTAACTCTTACATAAAGGAGACAATATTGCAAGCCAAGAAAAAGAAAACAATTCAAATACAAAGGAAGCAGAATCAGATGCTCACAGTACCATGCAAGCTCAACACTGAAGGATCAGAAAACCTGGAATACCACATATTGGAGAGTAAAAGACCTGGGATTACAATTCAGAATTTATCAACCTGAAAAATTTAGCATATGCTGTCAGGCAAAAAGATGGATGTTAAATGAAATAGAGGGATTCCAGAATTTCCTGTCACAAAGAATAGAACTGAACAGAAAATTTTATCACCAAATACAGGACTCAAGAGTTGCATAAAAAGGTAAATGAAAGGGGGAAGGAAAAAATGAACAAAACAATGGTGGTTAAGACCATCAAAATGTATAAAACCTGAAAAGGAAAAAATGTAACAGTTCGAATTCTTGAGAAATTTACTTCTCCCAGTATAACTAAAGGTTCACATATAATACAATAAATATAATAAAATATAATAAATATAAAATGAAATAAATATAATAAAAAAGATAGGATCGAAGGATATTGGGTCTTGTCTCTCCACTGAAGCGGTTCAAAATGATATCACTATGTTTGAGACAGTAAGTCCTGATGAAAAGCAGAGGTTTTAATTTTAAATTGACTCACTTTACTTCTCCTGTGTTGGTGATGAAGCTTAGCATTTGGCTTAATGAGGGCATTATAAATTGGGCAATCATGAGTCATTGTCTCCTATAAATTGCAACTATTTGTTAAATTCTGAGGTGAGACCTTCAAAGCATCCCAGTACTTAGAGATCTTTCAGATTCTGCAGTTAATGAGATCCAGGGTTTGACTTAATCTGTGCTTCACACAACAAGGGAGGGTTTAAGTACCCTGGGTAGGGAGGAGGTGTAAAGAGTGAGAGAAAATAGGCTTGATGGAGGGGCACAAATAGTTTTAAGAAATGATTTGACTTTGGATGAAACACTGGCTCTTGAGGAGGATTGAAAAGGGAGTAAGGTTAAAAAACTAAATTTAACTATAATTTAATTCAATTTGAGACAATGCTGCTTAGCAAGTAATCAAAAAATCAATCTGTGATGATACTTTGATAACAATATGAGCTTATCAACAATCAAATAAACTGTGATTGAAATTACCTGATTAATAATCCTAGAACATTAAATGACATCAGGTGAAGAGGCAAAATTATTTATAATTTTTGAGGGAAAGAAGAGAGCATGTGAACACTGATTAAAATCTATTCAATAAATTTGGCCCTTAGAGGGAATAAAATATATTCCCATTTGGGTTCAAATTTCTATCCTAATCTTCAGGGAAGTGGGGGTGGCAGGGAAAGGTAAAGATAAGGGGTAAAGGGACTGATAAAATGGAAGGTGAAGGTATAAATGAACACAAATTGAAAGTTCAATTTCAAAAGAAAGGTCAAAGGGAAAAGGAAATAAAAATTGGGTGAGTAGAAGGAATAGGAAGAAAGGAAAGGAAAATATATAAATGGAGAAAAATAGCTCAGAGGAAAATGCAGAATTAGTAATCATAACTGAAAATGTGAATGGTACGAATTGTCCCATAAGATGGAAACAGCACAATGAATTAAAAAAAAAGAATCCTACAATATGTATTTTGCAAGAAACACATCTGAAGCATGCACACAGGATGAAGATATAAGGTTGGATCAAAATATATTATGCCTCAGCTGAAGTTAATAAAACAATCAGAGGTAGTGGTCCTCACCTCAGATAAAGTAAAAGCAAAAATTAATCTCATTAAAAGGGATAAGGAAAGCACCTCCATTTTAAGAAAAGGGAATTTTTGTAATGAAGATATAACATTGCTAAACATGTATGAACCTAGTGGTACTGCATCCAAATTCTGAGAGGAAAAGTTGAGTGAATTACAAGGAGACATAGTCAGCAAAATGTTAATAATGGGGAACCTCAATCTCCCTCACTCAGAAGTAGATGAATCTAATGACAAAATAACAAAAAGTTAAGAAGGTGAATGAAATCTTAGAAAACTTAGATAAGATAGACCTCTAGAGAATATTAATGAGGATAGAAAGGAATACAGCATTTTCTCAGCAGTACATGGCACCTATACCAAAATTGACCATATGCAAGGTTACAAAAACTTTATAATCAAATGCAGAATGCCAGAATTAATAAATAAACACTTCTCAGAACATGATACAATAAAAAATACAAGTATTAAAGTGTCATGGAAAGATAAATTGAAAACTAATTGGAAATTAAATAATTTTTATCTTAAATAATGGATGGATCAAACAGCAAATAAAAGAAATAATCAATAATTATATCTAAGAAAATGATCATTGGAGACAGCATACCAAAATTAATGGGATAAAGGCAAGGCAGTTTTGAGGGGAAACTTTATATCTCTAAATACCTATATGAACAAAATAGAGAAATAGGAGATCAATAAATAGGGTATGCCATTAAAAAAGCTAGAAAAAAAGGAAAAATTAAATATCCCCAATTACACAACAAATAAGAAATTCTCAAAATCAAAGGAGAGATTAATGAAATTGAAAACAAGAAAACTATTGATCTCATAAATAAAATTAAGATTGGGTTTTGTGAAAAAGTCAATAAAATAGAAAAATCTTTGGTTAATCTGATTATTTTTAAAAAAGAAAGGAGATATCCAAATTACCAGTATAAAAATCAAAAGGGTGAACTAACCACCAATGAGCAGGAAATGAAAGAAATAATTTGAAGCTATTTTGCCAAATTATATGTCAATAATTTGGATACCCTGAATGAAATGTATGAATGTTTACAAAAATTAAAACTGCCCAGATTAACAGAAGAGGTAATAGCATACTTAAATAACCCCATTTCAGAAGAAGAAATTGAAGAAACCATCAATAAACTCCCTAAGAAAAAGTTCCCAGGTCCAGATGGATTTGCAAGTGAATTCTACCAAACATTTAAGGAACAATTAATTCCTATTGTACATAAACTCTCTTTTTCTTGATACCAAAAGTGTTCATACCTAAACTAGGAAGAACCAAATCAGAAACAAGGATGACCATTATCACCATTACTATTTAATATGGTAATATAAATGCTAACTGTGGCTATAAGAGAAGAAAAAGAAATTGAAGCAATCAGAATTTGCAATGAAGAAGAAAAGCTTTCACTCTTTGCACATGATATGATATGATGCTACTTTCAGAGAACCCAAGAAAGTCATCTAAACACTCCTAGAAACAATTAACAAATTCAACTAAGTAGCAGGATACAAAATAAATCTACATAAATCATCAGCAATTCTTTATAAGAACAACAAATCTAAAGAGCAAGAGATAGAGAAATTTCATTTAAAGTAACTATAGACAACTTTAAATGCTTGGGAATCTACCTCCCAAGAAAAATCCAGAAACTGTATGAACACAGTCCTAAAGCCCATTTTTTCAAATAAATTCAGATCTAAATAATTGGAAAAATGACAATTGTTCATTGGTTAGATCTAGCTTGATCTTAGCTTATATGATATTAGCTTATATGATAAAATGAAAATTCTACCCAAATTAAATTAGTTATTCAATGCCATACCAATCAATATAACAAATAAATATTTTGTAGAGATAGAAAAAATAGTAATAAAATTCATCTGGAGTAACAAAAGGTCAAGAATAGCAAGAGAACCGATGAAAAAAATGTAAAGAGAAGTAGCCTTGCTCTACCAGATATAAACTATACTTTAAAACAGCAGTCATTAAATCTGCCTGAAACTGGTTAAGAAATAGAGTAAAGGGTCAATGGATTAGTATAGTTTCAAATAAAAAATGTAGTAAATTGCTACAGCAATGTACTACTTGAAAAATTCAAAGACATCAGCTTCTGGAATAAGAACTCACTATTTGGCAAAAAAAATTGTTGGCAAAAGTGGAAAATAGTATGGCAAAAACTAGGCATAGATCCACATCTCACACCCCATACCAAGATAAGGTCAAATTGAATACAGGATTTAGACATAAAGGCTGACATGCTCGATAAATTAATAGACCAAGAAATACTTTATCTAGTAGATTTATGGAAAGGTGATAAATTTATGACCAAACAAGAATTAATATACATAATTAACTGCAAAATGAATAATTTTGACTAGATAAAATCAAAAAGGTTTTGCACTAATAAAGTCAACAATGTCAAAATTAGAAAGAAAGCAAAGAGCTGGAAAAGAATCTTCACAACTAGGAGTTCTGATAAATGTCTCATTTATAAAACATATATTGAATTCATCAAATTTATAACATTCCCTCATTTGATAAATAGTCAAAGGGTATGAATACACAGTTTTCAAATGAAGAAATTCAAGTTATATATAATCATGGAAAAAAGTACTCCAAAGCATTATTAATTAGAGAAAATGCAAATTAAATACAACCTCACACTTTTCAGATTGGCCAATATGAGAAAAGGGGGAAATGATCAATGTTTAAAACGTTGGATGAGGATTGGTACATTGTTGTATTGCTGGTGGAGTTGTGAATGGATACAAACATTCTGGAGAGAAATGTGGAATTATGCCCAAAGAGCAATAAAAATGTTCATTTCCTTTGACTCAGCAAGTCCAATTCGAGGTTTTTATCCAGTAGAAAGCATCAGAAATGGGAAAAGTTCCACATGTTCCAAAATATTCATGACAGCTCTTTTTATATCTGCAAAGAATTAAAAATGTAGTGGATCTTCATCAACTGAGGAATGACTAAACAAGTTATGGCACATGAATACTATGGAATATTATTTTTCTATAAGAAATCATAAATGTTTTGAACTCTAGAGAAGTATGGAATGAGTTACAGAATCTCAAACTGAGTGAAGGGAGCCAAACTAAGAGAACAATGTACTCATTAAGGACAACATTGTAAAATGATCAATCGTGATGAAGTGTCTCCTCTCAGCTGTTCAGAGAGCTAGGACAACAATATTAAAAATCACCTATGAACTACAGTGCTAACTTGACTGTTTACTCCTATGGGTAGGAGGGTGGGCAGGGAGGCTGGAAGGAACCTTGTGTATTAAAAATATATATTTGTATATGGATAAAAAATAACAAAAATATCAAAAATAAAATATCCCTCCCTAATCCTGTGGACAACCTAGTAATAAGTGATTAGAAAATAATCTAAATTATTCCTCAGACAACAGCCAAGCACTCTTGTTATCTGTTCCTGTTAGAGGATAAGATATGAAAGAGATGTATTGCACTGCATTGTAGTTTTTAAGACTGTCTGACTTCTGAGCCAGCACCAAAACAGTAGAGTGAAGTTAGCATGCTCCCAGAGCTTTTCCCTTAAGAATGTCAGATGAACCCTCTACACCAATATTAAAACTATAGATCCCACCAAAACAAGAAAGAAAGAGAGAGAGAGAGAGAGAGAGAGAGAGAGAGAGAGAGAGAGAGAGAGAGAGAGAGGAAGGAAGGAAGGAAGGAAGGAAAGAAGGAAGGAAGGAAGGAAGGAAGGAAGGAAGGAAGGAAGGAAGGAAGGAAGAAAGAAACAAAGAAAGAAACAAAGAAACAAAGAAAGAAACAAAGAAGGAAGGAAGGAAGGAAGGAAGGAAGGAAGTATAGAAGTTTTCAATTACAAACATTAGGGAGTATCTTCAGAAGAGTTCTGTCTCTTCTGGGGCAAAGAGATGGCAAAGCCCCACTGGGTGGGAGTACTAAAAAGCCAGCAAGAAACTTCAAGCCACAGTGCAGCCCAGGACCAAGAAGCTAGATAACACCCAAGGTCCCATAAGTTAGATAGCAGGCCAGCATGGAGAGTCTCATTCCCAGACAGTCTGAACTCTTGTTTGTTGGGTAAAGTTACCCTAAACGTAATTAGTAATTATCAGAAACTTGGTCTAAACAAAAGAAAGTTATTTATTCTCTCTCTGTCTCTCTCTCTCTCTCTCTCTCTCTCTCTCTCTCTCTCTCTCTCTCTCTGGAGAGTGCATACTCACAGATCGAGAGCCACTATGAAAATACAAGTTTGGTTTTTTATAAATTCTAACTGCAGTTTTCCCCTCCCTTCTCCCTAACTCCCTACCATTTCAACTCATTGACTTTATTTTCGGGGGAGGGGGGCGCAGGATAACAATCTACTCATGGAAATCTATGCTAGCAACAGATGCAAAGAAAGGAATGTAATATTTACACAATATGTTTCTCATTGTATGAGGGAGTAACCATGTCCTAATGACTTCATATAACTTATTTTGACTAGAAATGGGATTAGTAATAACAAAGTTTTCATGGTCATGATTTGTGTATCAGTTAGCAAAAAAATCTTATTGCAAAAAGCAGGACGTCTTGGGTAACTTGGAATGAAAGGCTTTTTTCCTTGATATAAATACTTCTTTAACTCTGATGGACCTTCAGCAGAAATTTTCCACACACTGGGAGCAATGGGGAAAAAGACAGAACTTGGCTTGGAATACCACTGTGTATGCAAAGCCTGGACATAAAGGAGGAAACACAACATTTTGGCAAGCAATAAGCCTGGTATCAGACACCAAAGTCAGCACAAAAATTTGGGACTATTCTACAGGAGTGGAAATAAACAAACAAAATGAGCAAAAAAAATCCTCAAAAGAAAACTAGCCATAGAATAAAAACTACTATGCAGATAGAGATGATAAAAATATCAGCTAAGAAAAAGAAATCAGTGCAAAAATACCTACATGGGAAGTATCAAAGGAGATTATGAATTGGCCTCAAATCCAAATGTCATAGAAGAAATTAAGTGAGATTTTCAAAACCAATGAAAAGGGAAAGAAGAAAAAATGGAAAAAAAGAAATGAGAGACATGCAGGAAAATTATTAAATTTTTATTGAAGAAATCAACTACTCTAAAAATAAAAATAAGCAAGTAGAAAAAGAGTGCAACTCATCAAAAAATAAAATTGACCACATGGAAAACAAATGCAACTCAGCAATAAATAAAATTAGCCAACTGTAAAAGGAAACACAAAAGGTACCTGAAGAAAATAAAACCCTAAAACTTAAAATGGGACAAATACCTACTAATGAATCTATGAGGCATCAAGATTCTATCAAATAGAATAAAAAAGCTGAATAAACTGAAGAAAATATCCCATATATTTTAGGGGAAAATGATCTGGAAAAATAGATCTAGAAGAAATAATCTATGAATTATTGGTCTACCAGAAAGCCTAGATTTAAAAAAAAAGAGCTCAAAAAATATATTTCAAGAAATTATAATGGAAAACTGTTCTAATATACTATTTCATGAAGACAAAATAGTCCTTGAAATAATACTTAGAACACCTCCAGAAAGTGATCCCAGGACAAAAACCTCAAAGGACTAATAGAGCCAAACTCCAGAATTCTCAAATAAAGGAGTAATACTAAAAGTAGTTAAAAGAAGCAATTTAAATACAAAGGAAGCACAATCAGAATTACACAAGATTTATCATATTCTACATTAAAGAATTGGAGGACCTGGAATATGATATTTCAGGGACCAAAGACCTTGAATTTCAACCAAGTATTTGCTAGCCTGAAAAATTCAACATATTTTGTCAAGGGAAAAGAGGGACTTTCAGTGAAACAGAAGACTTCAAAAATTTGCTAATAAAAATACCAAAACTGATGAGAAAATTTCATCTCCAGGTACAAGATTCAAGAGATGCATAAAAAGGTAAATGGAAAGAAGGAAATAAGAAACAAATGCTAGTCCAGAACATTAAATTATATACATACCTACAAGGGAAGATAACATCTGTAACTCTTGAGAACTCTATTTCTCTTAGAATAATTAAAAGGTTGAATATATTGAAGGGATTACACTTAGAGAACATGGGCATGGTTGTTTCTTGCCCATTCATATTGAAGAAGACCAAAAATGGCATCTCTATGAGACAAATTACAGTGTGCTCATTTTGCCTCGCTCATAGAACTCAGCACTTTCTCTCATGAGGGCACCCTGTGCTAGGTGGACCTGTACCAGTATCTCCCAAGGCTAAGTAATTTTACTAGATACCTTAGTTAATAAGGGTTATAGTAAAATAGGGTCAAAGGGTTTGAATATACTTATAAAGGTTGGACATAGATTATGAAGTGATAAGGCCTCAATACATAATAGAGTTAATGAGGGTTTTGGTGCCATGTATTCAATACTTTGGTTGAGGAGGGTACTAGGGCTATGTTTGGAATACTAGAGAGAAGGAGGGAAAGAGTATACTTAGAGTGATTGGACATGAAACATCATGAAGAAATTTTGCATTGTTGGACACTTTGGCTACAATTAGAGGGGTGTGCTTGGTGGTGGGGTGGTGCTATAAATGTTTCATGAAATGATTGGGCTGTGCATGATGCTTTGGCACATGAGGAGTCTGTACCCTCAATTGAGTGTATTTGAAAATGGATAATGTACAAAGTGTTTAAAATTTAATGAAATTTATGTCTTTTGAAAAGTATATAATCAAGGAGAGATGAAAAGAATATATTCTGACAACAGGGTTAAAAGTAAAAGGCAGTGTTAAAACAATAAAAAACATAAAAGGACTATACTAGGAGAAGGTAAGGCATTAATGGCTAAATAACACCAGGAAAAAGAGGCACAAAGAACTATTATATAAGAGGGAAAGCAGTGAAGGTGTGAACACTGAGAAAAGGTTACTCAAAAGGAATAACCTTCATTCCCACTTTGGTTAAACAGCAGTCCTACAATACAGGGAAGAAAGGGGGAAAGAAAAAGAAAGGGGAAGAAGGGATTGATAAAAGGGAAGAAAAATTAAAAAGAGAAGGTAAAGTTAAAGTTAAAATAAAATAAAAAAGTTAAGGGGGAAATGGAGCAAAGTATTGGTGAGGAAAAACAAGAGGAATGGAAAGAAAAAATTATAATGGGCAGAGACAATATGGAGGTAAATACAGACTCAACAATATTAATTATAACTGTTGATGGGATAAACTCTCCCACAAAATGGAAGCAGATAGTGGGATGGATTAAAAACCAGAATCCTACCAGATGCTGTATACAAGAAATAAATTTGAAATAGAGAGATACACACAACACAAAGGTAAAAGACTGAAGCAAAATATATTATGTTTCAAAGGAAGTAAAAAACAAAATCAGGGGTAGTGATCCTGATCGATCTCAGAAAAAGCAAAGTAAAAAAAGTAATTTTTCATTTAAAGGGATAAGGAAGGAAACTAAAGCTCCTTAAAAACATACCCTTAGGCAATGAAGTTATATCAATATTAAACAGATATGCACCAAGTTGTATTTTATACAAATTCCAACAGATGAAGCTGACCAAATTATAAGGAGACAGAGATAGCAAACCATAAGTAATGGGGTCAACCTCACTCTCTCAAAATTA
Organism: Macrotis lagotis; assembly: GCF_037893015.1. Taxonomy (NCBI): domain Eukaryota; kingdom Metazoa; phylum Chordata; class Mammalia; order Peramelemorphia; family Peramelidae; genus Macrotis; species Macrotis lagotis. The sequence continues at coordinate 433,451,097 of NC_133666.1, forward strand.
GATAAATCTAACCATAAACTAAACAAGAAAAAAGATAAGAAGGTGAACAAAATCTTAAAAATTTAGATATGATAGATGTCTGGAGAAAACTGAAATAAAAGAAAAGCATATATATAACATTTTCTCTACAGTACAGGCAGCTATATCAAAATTAATCATGTACTAGAGCATAAAATCCTTACAAACAAATAAGGAAAGGCAGAAATAATAGATGTATGATTTTTAGATTATTATGAAATAAAAATTGCATCTAATGAAAGGTCACAGAAAGATGAATCAAAAATTAATTGAAGTGGGGCAGCTAGGATAGAGCTCTGGCCCTGGAGTCAGGAGTACCTGAGTTCAAATGTGGTCTCAGACACAGAATAGAATTCAAGCTTTGTGGCAAACCCTAGAGATCACTGATTCATCCATTTACCCTTTTAGAAACAGGCGAGATCTCAGAAGATATCCCTCTAGCACTATGGCCTCATCTTCATTATTAAATTCCTGGACATATCAATCACTACCAGGGATGAATGGATGCAGTGAATTGAACTTCTTTTCCTTTTACTACTAAATCAGAATAACTTTACCCTTAAATTTCACATTGCTTTGGATGTTGTACAAATATATGTATCCACTTTCCTCCTTAGGGGAGGTACAAATGAATCCATAATACACAGGATTCATGGCTTATTAGAACACCTCGGACAAGGAGGAAATATTGCAAAAAAACAGAAATTTTGAATATCATAGACCAACAGTAAGATTCTCATAAAAATTAACAGTTTCTAAATATTCTGGAAGACCAAGCCAAGTAGCTAAGATATTAAATAGAGAATAACCCACCAACAGAACTGTATATTATTTTTCAGGGTGAAAATGGATAATTGATAAAATAGAGAACTTTTAAACATTCCTTTTGAAAGTATTATAAACAACAGAAAATTTGCCATTGTAACACAAGACAGCAGAAACACTAAGTTGTAAACATCAAGGAAAATTTATGAGACTCAATAAAGTTAACTATTTACATGTTTTAATGAAAATATAATATAATTCCTACATGTACATGTAATTATTACATATATATGCAGTTCTTCCAACTTTACCATATTTAGGGTAGTTTAACATAAACTATCAGCTTCTTGGCATGAATACCTGTTCTTTTTTTTTCCTTTCAATTTATCCTAGGCACTAACCATAATGCCTGACAATCTTTTCACAAATTCCTAATTTGATCTGATATTCTCTATCTATAAACCACATTGCTTCTCAAATTATAAAACAACTTGCTATCAAATGATTTAACATATAGATCTATATATATATTATCTGGCAGATCTTGAAGGCTTTGGAGAACTCATTCTTGCCTTCACTCTATCAAATGCATGATCACAAGATTCCCTGTATTTTGGATCAATTATTGACTAAGGTAGAACCATTCAGATCCTCATGGCTGTGAATCCATATAGAGGTAAATTATGATTCATTGACTCATTTATTCATTCAATTTCCATAGCAGATTTTGTAAAAATAAAGGTTGCATCCTGCCTACCTTCCAAGGGTATTAACTCCATAACAAAATGTTCATGAATAAATTCAAAACTATGGTCCCATAGTTAAACTCCATTTTAGGCAGGAGTTCACTAGTAAAACACTTAGTCATGTAAATTTTCATGTCAAAAGGTATTTTTAAGCATGTTCTATGTGTTAGGCACAGTACTAATTGCTGAATATACAAAGAAGGTGGATTCGGGAAGAGAATTTGAGGTACTCCCAGTCAGCTGCAAAAATATCTTGAAAGAAACGATATAAAAACAAGATAAATGTATTATAAACAGCAGGTAGTCAAATAGAAAAAAGCACAGATTTAGGACATCAGGAAAGATTTCTTCTAGAAGGTGGGTTTTTCATTGGTCTGGAAGGAAACAAGGAGAGCAAGGAAATTAGAATGAGGAGAGAAAGGTTTTTCTCACTTGGGGACTGTGACAGAAGCCTGGTTGAAGTCAGGGGCCTTCTATCTAAATTTATAAAAGTTTTTCAAAATTAGTATTGTAAAAATTTTAATCTCATGACTCCACAAATTTTTTTTAACTATTTATGCCTTCTCCATTATTATCTCTAAAATATGGATGAAAGTTCATTATGGACAGTGATTATCTTATGCCTCCTTTTGTATTCCTGGTTCTTATCATAGTGTCTGGCATATAGTAAATGAATAGAAAATAATTATTGATTGATTTTTAAGTTCTTTCTTGATAAGGGGGGGGAATAATTAAGCAGTATATAATGGTGATGGCTATTTGACCATAGCCATTCATTTATTTATCTAATTAGAGGCAAATATAGACCTGGACCACTTTGCTTCTGGAGCTATTTAATACAAAATATTGAGACTCATTTTTGTCTACATTAGTTTAACTTATTTCACAGATATTGTTTTCAAAGTAGCATACTCTAATGAGGTTTTAAGCAATTCAATATTATAATATAGTGATGAATCATTAAGCTATTGATTCTATAGTATAAAGAATAAAGGTAGCTTTTCATGTATATATATATATATGTAAATATGTATATATAAATATACATAACTATACATGTGTATAAGTGTATGTTTAGATATTCATGAATCTTCCTACATTTACTTAGCTAGATTTTTTTCTTTATTTAAACAAACAAAAACAAAACTAAATCTCATAATGGAGAAAAAACGTTCTTACTCCTATGCAGCATTTGCCACATAACAGGTATTCTACACAATGCATTAAATTTAATTTTAACAGGGCTTATCACCAAGCTTGAATTCCTTTCTATGTCTAAACAAATACCTGTTTTTATCAAAAGTAAACTTCTTTGGGACTAGACAAAAATATACTTTATGATAATTATTATCTACTAAATTCTGTTCCAGGAATTCTTTGCCAAAATGGAAGTATAAGGTCTTGAATTATCATTCTTTTTTCATAAAAAGGAAATATTTAAATGAATTATTTTTCTTTATAAAGCTTTCTCTTTTTGATTTTTTTGTTTTGAGGATGATGAAAAAGAAATATGGAATTTATTCATTTTTCATTTGTATTTCATAACAGTGTTAGAAAAAGAAAGAAAAACTTTTCCACCCTCTCCCTGAAAGTTATAAATGGTGAATGTGTTCTTTCTAAATAAAGAGAATGAGAATATTATATACTGATAAATTTGCCAAATTCATGGAAATTACAAATCATTTGGGACTGAGAATTTGACAGGACTCAGAGTAATTATAGACAGTATTTGTATTGCCTAACATAGACAAATGGAAATTGCATTTTGGAAATTGTACTGCTGAGGGGCGGCTTGGTGGTGCAATGGATAGAACATCAGCCCTGGAGTCAAGAGGGCCTAAGTTCAAATCCTTGGGCAAGTCACAACCCCATTGCCATAAATAAAAAAAAAAAAGAAAATAAATTGTTTAAATGCATTACTCAAATGTCTATCATTTTCAAGATGTGAGTACTCCTGCTAGCCCAGTCAAAATCCCACTGAATCTTAATGAATTTTTGTGTATGAGGAAAAAGAAATCATTATATGACCAACCTGGTGATAAACATATCTGAACAAAGCCTATTTAGGCCTTGGAGGAGAAACATGCAATTTGTCACTAATCAACTACTGAAAGTTTTTCAGCTGATAGGACTTGGTTGAGCTTTCAACTCTTTAATAGGCCAGAGCCACTTCTCTATAATGAAGAAACATTTGTGTACACTTTAATTGAAGGAAGAGGATTGTAAAAATCACTAAATTTTGTCCATTTGTAAATTTTGCCATCTACTCTACTTGTCAATCTCTTCTCTAGTTCTTTCCATCTTTCCTGATTTACTCTCTGAAGATCCAGAAATGTTATGTTGAGTTGCTAAATCTCCTCAGCTTTAGAACACCTATCCTGGTTTGTTTTTTTTTTTTGGTACGTTTACCTACCTTACTACTGAGTGTGTTACCTGAACCTATATTCTATCTGAACCTAGCTTTACTTTTCACAGGCTTTACGTCAATACTCCATTAACCAGTTTTCATCTTGGCAGCTTCCCTTCCCTAGTCACCTTTGCCCGGAAATACTATTGGCTCCCCCAAGAGAAATGTTCTATCTCATTTCTGTATTTATGCTCTCAGGACTTGACAAAATTCTTGATACATAGTAAACCCTTAACTTTTTTCCTTTTATTTAAAGGCCAAGGGATTAAGTGCTTTGCCCAGGATCACAAAGTTAGGCAATTATAAACTGTCTGAGGTTGGATTTGAATTCCTATCCTCCTGTCTCCAAGCCTGGTGCTCTATACTCTGTGTCACCTACTTGTCCCATGAAATATTTTTTTTCTTATGTTAATAATCTGATCCATGATCATTTTTCAGTGTGACTAAAACTATGATGCTGTATTCTGGGAAAAATGAATAAATGAAATATTAGTTGCCTTTTTATAGGTCAGATGTTAAAAGGGAAGATGTTAGGGTTGATGCTATTATTTTTAAAACAATTTTAAAAAATGCTTTGTACTAGGGAAAATACAAATATAATTTGTATTCTTTATCCTCAAATTGCTTACAATTTTATTTCAATTATGGAGACTACATAATAAATAAATGTAATGAATCCATTATAAGTTTCCCCATAAACATCATCATCATCTTTAATGATCTTCTGTAATTTTGGTTACTACTGAAAGTTGAAATCATAAAATATCTCAAAATCAAGGTCATTAGATGCCATTTTGTGCAGTGTAACACATGACAGATCTGTGATTTTGTTACAAAGAAAGATATTAATTTTCTTAAATATGAATGATGAATGTTCAAAGCATAGATTTCATTAAGTACCATCTCGCAAAAGCAAGGCTGTGTTCAACTAAAGCACAAACTCAGACCTGGAAAGCATTTTAAAAGCAGACATTTTACTTTTTGAACTGACATTCATTCAAAGAAAGCCTGGTCCTAACTCTGTGCCATCGGCTAACATTATATCTAAAGAATTTGACTTTTTAATGAACCATTTTGATGGCACTCTCATTTGTAGTTTCTTTTTGTCCCCTTTATGGACTCTATGCCTCTTCTTACCTTCGCCAGTAAAAAGCTTACTTAATAGTATTGTGAGCACTAGTCTGTATTTAACAGGTATCACTTGTAGTAATAATGATTAATAGTACAATTTAAAGTTACTTTTTTCAGTCTCCAACTCTTTTCATATCCCTTTCTATTCTTCTTTTACCTTATTTCTTCATAATCTCCTCATTTCTTTGCTAGTAATTATTTTTGAAGCCCTGATGAATCTTTTGTTGTCATTCTTAAGTAATGTATTTTCTTTTGCATTTAGGACTTTCAAATATTTTATTAGAATTTCCATAAGATCACAGATATTAAGAAGAAAGGAACATGTCTTCAACTCCATCTACTTCATTTTTCAGATGAGGAAGGAAATAGATGTTAAAGGACTCATCCAAGATCACACAATTCTTAGGTGGTAAAGCTGAGATTTGAATTTATGTAAATCCAGTCCTCTTTTCATTGTATTGTGCTATCTTAAGTCATTTCACATTTTTTCTTCAGCTGAAGCAAACGATGGGTACATTTCATTTTTATCAAATGAATGTTGCATAAAAGTAAAAGGTCCTGCCTTGATAGAAGAGTAGTAAAGTGATATTCACATATAACAGGATTTCCCCTCAGGTATTAAAAAGAAACATAGAGGAGGGTAGTTTTCATAGTTTTTATTTTCTTTGCACTACTGAGAGAAGATAATTTAAGGGATTAAGGGAAAAAAAACAATTTAGCAGCATGAACTGTGTCTTAATGACAGGAAGTCAACAACTTGTCAGGATATAAAATTGTTGCATATGGCTGTGGGTGGCCATGAATTAAATGTGAGAACTTGCTCCATTCCATTGTTTCATTTTTATTTCTACTCTTGAATTAAAGAACTTGTCTTAATAAACTAAGGAGAACTTTTCTTAAAGTGATGCCTGGACATCCCTAATCTGAACTATTTTTTTACTTCTTTGAACAAAAGGTCTATTTTCTGTTAGAGTTTTCTTTGTGTGTACTTGAAGAGACAAAAAACAAACAGATATCTATAAGTGCACTACAGACAGAATAAAAGTTAAATATATAAAAGAAGGCATTAGATTTAAAATAGGCTGAAACAACTTCCTGTAAATAAGACTCCTTCCAGAGAAAGTGCCTGGGGCTGAGAGACAGAACATACTACTGAATGTATAGCAAAGAGACCTTTTTCATTGGATCAGAGTGAAGGAGATGGGGAGTAAGAGATTAGAAGACTAGAAAAACTTGTGTTTGCTGGGGTAGAGAAGTGAAGGACAAACTAGATTATAAAAGTCTTTGAATGCCAAATGGAGCATTATATATTTTATTCCAGAGATAACAGAGATGTACTAAAGTTTATTGTGTGTTTGGGGAGGAATTGTGTGACAGTCAAATTTGGATTTTGAGAAAATGAGTTTGGTCACTGGAGGGTGGATTGGAGCAGGAAGAGAGATAGGTTAACAGAGCCAGAAGCATGTGATTGCAGCAGCCCAAGTTGAGGTGACAAGGAAATAAACCAGGAAAGAAGCAGTAATAATGAAGAGAAAGGGGTTATTTTATAAAAGTAAAATCTTCAAACTTTGGGAAAGACTAGATATTCCTTGTGAGATATAGGGAGGAGTAGGACATAACTCTTAGGTTAAAGGCCACAATGATAGAATAATATTGTCCTCTATAGTAACTGGGAAAGAAATATGTGGGGGGGGAGTGGGGAATGGGAAAAACATAGAAAACTTTGTTTTGAACATATTTAATTTAATATATCTATTGGACATCTAGATTGAGATATGGGAAAGGAAATTTGTGAAGTTTTAGTCTAATCCAAGGTTCTGCCATACTAACTTCCAATGTTCCCAACAATTTTTATCAAAGAGAGAGATTTTTATACCAAAAGCTGGACTCTTTGGGTTTATCAAACAGCACATTACTACAATCATTTCTTGCTTTCTCTTTAGCACCTACTCTATTTCAGTGATCCACCACTCTATTTCTTAGCCAATACTAGACAGTTTTGATGACTAATGCTTTATAATATAATTTAGATCTGATAGAGCTAAGCTCCCTTCTTTGGCATTTTTTTTTCATTAAATCCCTGGAAATTTGCGACTTTTTATTTCTCCATATGAATTTATTTACAATTTTTACTAACACATTGAAGTAATACTTTGGAATTTAGATTGGAAGGTAACTAAATATGTAGTTTAATTTAAGTATAATTGTCATTTTTAATTACTAGCTTGGCCTATCCATGAGCAATTTATATTTGCCCAGTTATTTAAATCTGATTTTATTTCTGTGAGAAGTGTTTTGTAACAATCTTGTTGGCTCATGAAGTAATTAGCTTCCACTGATTCCATTCCTTTTTTAAGGAAGAACATTTTTCTTCATTTATCTTTTGCAAGTCCTTTTCTAGTTGGTCCATTCTATTTTTGAAAGACTTTTATATTTGCCCAAATGTACTTTTGAGAGAATCATTTCCTTTTTGCATTTGCCCAATTGAGAATTTGAAAGAATCATTGTTTTTTTGCATTTGCCCAAGTGAAGATTTGAGATTTATTCTCATTTTGTATTTGTCCAATTGTATTTTCCAAGTATTTGTTTTCTTGTTGCATGATGTTAATTTTCTCTTGCAACATGTTAATTTTTTCTTGAGTTTCTTTCCCAATTTTTCCAATTGGATTTTTAAACTCCTTCCTGATTTCTATTAAGAGGTTTCTCTCATGTTATTTCTGAGGGGAGAGATGACCATCACAGTGTCTGTCTTCACTCTGCCACCTTGGCCAGAAGTCTAATGACTTCATGAGACAGCAAAATTGTGTTAAACAAAACCAAAAGAATTCTATTGTATACAATTTGAAAACAAATAAAATATTAATTTAATAAAACAGAAATTCATTTGAAACTTTTCATAATAGATGTCAAAGTACTTTTGGCCATTGAAACTGAAAACAAGATATGTTCACATATTTACAGAACTTTTTCCATGATGGCATCTTTTGCTGCTGAGAAGTCTGACTTATGAATTTGTTAATATGTTTCATTATTGACAACTGAACTGAATCTGTGGTTACACCTCACATTTTATGCTGTTTTTGTTAGTTTTTTTTTTCCAAGGCAATGGGGTTAAGTGATTTGCTGAAGGTCACTTCAATGTAATTATTAGATGTCTGAGGCTGGATTTAAACTCAAGTCCTCCTGACCCGAGGGCCGGTGTTTTATCTACTGCACCACCTAGCTGCCCCTGTTTATGCTATTTGATCATGAAATGTGCTATCACTATATAACATGATAGGGAAATATATCTAATTTGCACCCTTTACATTAGAATGCTTTGATAAAATCACTATTTACCCTACCTTAGCACTATATTCTTATCAAATTGATCAATTCTATGTAGAATGGAGACTTTTGCCCTTGCTGCAACATTTTGAAAACAGATCATTATATAAACATACTCAATCTTGTACAAATTCTTTAGTATTGGTTTTCATCTCCATTCTCTATAGAATTTTCTTCATCCTCTATCTCTGTCTCTGTTTTTCTCTCTAAATTTTTAAGAATTTCATTCTGTTTAGAGAAGGATGAATCTGTTTTCCAGTGTCCTTAGATAAGCATGTTTAATTATTTGTACTTTACCATTTAATCTTTAAGTTCTATAAAAGTATATTTCAAATCCTGGGAGTCCCCATAACCTTTCTCCCTATCTTTGCTCCTGTAGTAGATATATGAGACTATTGTAACATTTCTATGGTTTGCTCTAGAGAGGATTCAACTGATTACTCCCCAAAAAGATGGATTATGCCTTTAGAAAATAATTGTAATACTTCATAATGTGTTGCCAACAGGGGCAGCTAGGTGGTGCAGTAGATTAAACACCGGCCCTGGGGTCAGGAGGACTTGAGTTCAAATCCAGCCTCAGATATCTAATAAAAGAAACAATCCTTGACCCCAACATTATTTATTGTCCTAGACTGTGTAAAACTTTAAGAGCTCCAGGGACAGATTTCTATACCTATTAGATCTTTATCTTATGAGAAAGTCTCAATCTCAATGGTTCTATGTCATTGTCCAGAAAATAGAGATTAGAATGACTGCTTTCCTTATCTCAAAGGCTAGAAATGAAACTCATGCAAAGTAATGTATAGAAAGGGTTTTATAAATTTTAAAGGCCTATACCAATGTCAACTAATATTATTTCATACTTGGACAATTGAAAAGTTTTTTTTAGTGTTAGTAAATCTCTAAGATTGTATGAAAGTATATATTTGAAGTAAGACAATTACACATATTCTCCTACTAACAATTTTATCTATATTTGACTATGACTTCATTCAATTTAAATGCACATATAATACAGCAAAAAGCCATGCAGGTTAAATTCTAGGCTGACATCTTCCCAGCAATTTGAAGTCTGTTACCTCTGGTAACAACTGTAAATGTGGGATGCTGACATTTCTACATTGGTTTTATTGTTAGCATTGTTATAAACAATCTACTGGATCAATTAGCTAGCTGAGAACATTCTTTTGAAATGTAGCTATATAGTAATGCACCTTACTTATTTGATGTGTTTTGAAAGAAATATATTTGTTTTTCTATACCAACAATTTAAATTTATAACATGTTTCTGGGAAAAAATAGCTGGGTGATCAATTGAAACATATGTTCTCCTGACTTCTATTGAAACTCTTGTCAGAGAGCAATGGCATTTTGTACTGCAATGCCATTTGATTTTCCATTAATTTTGATTGTATATTGCTTTGTTTACTGATTGGAGACACATAATTCTGTGTAGGGGGAAAAAGGTCTTAAAGAGATGATCCTCCAGAAGCAAAAGTAAGTTAGAAAGAAAACATTCTTATACTGCAACTTTAAAACTCAATTTTTGTATTTTAAATGCAATTTTTTCAAAAATATGATATACATAATTTTCATCCTTGAACAGCTTTTGCTATAATCTGAAATTTGGATTCTTTCTCTCAGATCATTGTGTTCACAAAAGTCAGAGTTAATGAACGAGAAATAATACAATGACAAGAATGAGATAATGAAGCCAGGGTTTTTATTTATTTATTTTCATCCATATGAGCATGCATATTTTTTTTTAATTTTAAAGATTTTATTTATTGTGAGTTTTACAATTTTTCCCCTAATCTTGCTTCCCTCCCTCCACCCCCCACAGAAGGCAGTCTGTTAGTCTTTACATTGTTTCCATGGTATACATTGATCTCAATTGCATGTGATGAGAGAGAAATCATATCCTTAAGGAAGTAAAAAGTATAAGAGATAGCAAAATTACAAAATAAGATAGCTTTTTTTAATTGATAATAGTCTTTGGTCTTTGTTTAAACTCCACAATTCTTTCTCTGGATACAGATGGTATTCTTCATTACAGATAGGCCAAAATTGTCCCTGATTGTTGCACTGATGAAATGAGTGTGTCCATCAATGTTGATCATCTCACCCACACCACTGTCAGGGTGTACAATGATTCTCTGCCTCTGCTCATCTCGTGCAGCATCATGAACATGTATATTTTTAACTTAAAAAATATCTTTCCATCTTCCCATTCCACCTCCCCCTCTCCCCAGTGGTGATCAGTCAGGTTAGCATTATACATACATATTTTGATAATTAGATTTAAAAATTCATTATATTCTGTATAAGTAATTAGGATTAACAGAAAGAGATACATAAGAGTTAGTTAAATTTTTAACGTGTTCATCAGATTCTGAAAGGTTGGGTTTTTTTTTTAGGTTTTTTTTTTTTTTTGCAAGTCAAATGGGGTAAAGTGGCTTGCCCAAGGCCACACAGCTAGATACTTATTAAGTGTCTGAGACCGTATTTGAACCCAGGTACTCCTGATGCCAAAGCTAGTGCTTTATCCAGTATGCCACCTAGCCGCCCCGGGTTTGTTTTTTAATTTGGATTTTGGTTTGTTTACTTTTTCTTCCTCTGGATCGGGATAACAGCTGTCCTAGCTCTCTGAACTATGGAGAGGAGCTGCTTCAATTAAGGTTGTTCATCTCACAATATTGCTTTCGATGTGTACATTGTTCTCTTGGTTCTACTCCTTTCACTCTACATCAGATCCTGTGAGTCATTCCATGCTTCTCTAGTGTCCAACCATTTATGGTTTCCTTGGGAACAATTGTATTCCATAGCATTCATGTTCCATAACTGTAACCATTCCCCAGTTGATGGACATCCCATCAATTTCCAATTCTTTGCCACTACAAAAAAGAGCTTCCATGAATATTTTGGAACTTATAGTACTTTTTCCTTTTTTTGTTTTTTTTTTCCTAGATATGTACCTAGAATTATAATTGCTGAGTCAAGCAGTATGAAGTTTTATTTGCTCTTTGGGCATAGTTCCATATTGCTTTCTAGAAAGTATGAATCTATTCATAACTACAGCAACAACATCTCCAACATTAATCATTTTACCTTTTTCTCCCTTTGGCCAATTTGATAGGCATAAGATGAGACTTCATTGTTGTTTTAATTTCCATTTCTCTAATCAATAATAATTTTGAGCATTTTTTCACATGATTATTTGAAAATTATTTGAAAATTGTCTATTCATCTCTTTTGATATGTTTATAATGTGCTCTAATACTTGTTTGCTCATAAATTTATCCACTTTCCATAGATCCAATAGCTAGAATATTTCTTGGTTTATTAATTTATCTATGGTGATATCAGAGATTTTGACTAAAATGTCCTTAATGTGAGGGGTGCCATATTATTACAGAGCAGAGGCAGATTAAGATCAAATCATTAGTACGGAATCATGTAGGGTGATAGAAATAATGATACTCAGATAATCTGTATTTTTCTTTATATGCAAAGAGTGTCTCTTCTTTACAATATTTGCCAGATGCTGGCTGGCTCAGTTACACTTTTGGGCAGCTAGGTGGCACAGGATAGAGCTTGGCACAGGACTTGGAGTCTGGAGGATGGAAGTTCAAATCCAGCCTCAGCAACATATCACTAACTAGCTTTGTGATCTTGAGCAGGTCACTTAACCCTGATTGCCTTGCATTTAGAGCCATCTACAGTTGTAATGATTCATATCTGGCCACTGGACCCACATGGTGCTGGAGAAGAAAGTGAGTCTGCTTATTTAACACAGCACCCCCTCACTCAAATCCAATTCATGGACTTACCAGGATATCAACTCCCTGATGTCATGGTCTTCTTCAAAAATGAAGGACAAATATTTTTTGCCAGCAACATTGAATTCTTTTTTCTTTTTGAATACTCTTCATATAATTTGGTTGAACAACAGTAACAACAGCAAAAAATAACAGCAAAAACTAAAAGAAAAATATTAATTCTTTTCAAGTTGCTAAGTACTTTGTCATGTTCTCTTCACTTATGTTGTGTTCCAATTCTTCCTTTTTTAAAATTTTCTTAAACTTAGTTACAAATTACTAAAATATTCTTGTAAGAGTAAACCTAATACCCCCTTTCCCCACAAAAAAATATAAAACTTCATGAGAAATAAAGCGAAAGAAAGAGAAAAAATGTTTCAGTCTGTGTTCTGATACCATCATCTCTGTTTTGGGTAGATCACCTTCTTTATCATAAGTCCACCATAGAAGTTAATTTCATATTTTTTCATAGTCGCTGTTGCTGATTATAATTCCCTCCATCCAGTCTTCCCCATTACCATCTATTATATTTTCTCTCTCAATTCACTCTTTCCCTGTCCAAAAATCTGCTGTGGGACAGCCAAGTGGTGCAGTAACCAGATTCCTGGGGTTTGGGGCCCTGGGGCCAAGAGACTCCAAGCCAACATCCTACCCAAGAGACCTAGCAACCTCCTGGCAAAGTGGTCCTGGACAGGCCACGAAATCCTACCACCTTGCAAAAAGTAAAAAAGAAAATCTGCTATATTTGACTATCCTCTCCTATGATCTACCCTATCCTCCATCACCCACATCCCCCATCCCCTCCCCATCCGCCCTTCTCTTATTTCTCTTCTAGATTTCTATACCCTATTAAGTGTGTATGCTGTTTCCACTCTGAGTCATTTCCAATGAGAATGAAGGCTCCTTCATTCTCCCTGACGTTCCACCTTTCCATGCCATTGCATTTCTTGACACTTTTATATGAAATAGCTTATTCTACCTCTCCTTTCTCTTACTCCCAGTACATTTCCCTTTCACCCATTGACTCCATTTTTACAATATAGTATACCTGCAAATCTGTCTCCCTCCTGTGCCTCATCTATAAAAACTCCTTCTACCTGATCTATTAAATGAGAAAGTTTATATGAATATTATCAGTACCATCTTTCCATGCAGGAATACATCATCAAGTCCCTCATAATTTACCCTTCTTTTAGATACTGTATCTCTATACTTCACCTGAGTCCAGTACCTGAAGATCAAACTTTCTGTTTAGCTCTGGTAGTTTCAACAGGAACATTGGAAATTCCCCTGTTTCACTGAACATCAATCATTTTTCCCTGGAAGAGAATTGTCAGTTTAGCTGGGTAGTTGATTCTCATTTCCATTCCAAGAGCTTTTGCCTTCTATAATATTATATTCCTAGCCCTATAAGCCCTTAATTTAGGTGTTGCTAAATCTTGTGTAATGCTGACTGTAGCTCCATGACATTTGAATTGTGTCCTTCTGGATGCTTATAATATTTTCCTTTGACTTAGGAGTTCTGGAACTTGACTCTAATATTCCTAGGTTGTTTTTGCTTGTGGTTTGTTTGTTTTTATCTCTTTCCAGGGGAGATCAGTGGATTCTCTCAATTTCTATTTAGACCTCTGCTTCTGGGATATTAGGGAAATTTTGCTGTAGAAATTCTTTAAAAATAACGTCAAGGCTCTTTTCCTGATCATGACTTTAAAGTAGCCTAATGATTTTTAAATTATCTTTCCTGGGTCTGTTTTCCAGATCAGTTTTTTTTTTCAGCGAGATAGTTCACATTTTCTTCAACATTTTCATTCCTTTCATGTTGAATTATTGTGGCTTGATTTCTCATAAAGTCATCAGCTTCCTTTAGCTCCATTCTACATTTAAAGGATTTGTTTTCCTCAGAAAGCTTTCTTATCTCCTTTTCCATTTGGCCAATTCCAATTTTTAAAGCATTCCTGTCCTGATTAACTTTTCGAATTGTTTTATCCATTTGACCTAAACTGGTTTTTAACATGCTATTTTCTTCAGGATTTTTTTGGGGGGGATCTGCTTGACTAAGTTGAAAATTTTATTTTCATGTTTTTCCTGAATCTCTCTCATTTCTCTTCCCAATTTTTCTTCTACATCCCCTACTTGATTTTCAAAATCTTTTTTGAGCTCTGCCATAGCCTGGGCCAAACTTCTATGTTTCTTGGAGTCTTTAGATGAAGAAGTTTGGAGTTTCTCATCTTCAGAGTCTATACTTTGGTCCTCCATGGGATCAAAATAATTGTCTATGGTCAGGTCCCCTTTTTTCTTGCTTACTCATATCCCCACTCTGTGCCTGGTGCGGGGTGCTTTCTGAGCTTTTGAGTTTTATTGGGACAACCCTGCAAGGATCTTAGTTCCTTCAAGGTCTTATGGGAGGCTGTGCCTGCTTACCTACTCTGTGCATGACCACAAGCTAACCCCTCTGGCTAAGGTCTGTGAGGAAGTTCCTGCTCTATGGGTACCCCAGACTGTGAATAGGGTCCGAATATGGTCAAAGACCCAGAGTCTTCTCCCAGTGACAGAAACAGACATCAACAGTCTCCCTCCTCTCCCTTACCTTCCGTGATTGATCACTCTGGAAGCTGCTACCAGAAGACTACTTTTGGGCAACTCCACATGCCTGCTTCCACTTCCTGAGATCTGTAGTCCTCTGAGGGCTGTTGCCACTATGAGGAGAGCCATGCTGACTTGGGATTCACACTCTCTATGGAAGAGGTCTACCTGCTGATCTTCCAAGTTGTGTTTGGTGCTCCCTAGGGTGGCAGAGCAGGAAACTGCTTCTGCTGCCAGTAGCCAAAGCTCCCAGGGACCCAGGTGCCCTGGAGTTGTTCCCAGAAGCCCGAAGCTCCTTCCCTCTGGTAAGTTGGTGCACCCTCCAATCCCATGGAACAGAGCATTGCCACTATTTTCCAAGTTACCTTAGGCTAGAGAATTTCCTCATTGGATCTTTCTGTCAGTTCTGTCCCTCAAAAATTTAGAGTCATAATTTCAAGGTTTTTGAAATAATTTGGAAAGAATACCTAAGAAAGGCTGTTCTCCTGCCACCATCTTGGCTCAGAGCCCTGAATTCTTTTTCTAATTGACTATATTTCCACTGTATATGCTTAAGTAATAGATGACAAAGGTAAGGCTCTTTTAGTTTTACCAAGGACCACCCTACTCAGATGTTTTCTGAAATTTATGCATAAAAATAGAGTGCAGAGCTCAATGGTATATTTTTTCTTGCCCCATTCTCTTTCATCTCCATAGAGTAGCTCATATTCCTCTAAACATATACACACCCATACACAAACACAATGAGAATGTAATAAGAAAATATTATTAACTTAAAGAAAAGCATTCGAGGATCTCAGCAGGCATATTAGGAAAGATAACTTATTTTTATTTATTCTCTTTTTCCTGGATATAGTCAGTAATAGTGGTGTGTGTGTGTGTGTGTGTGTGTGTGTGTGTGTGTATGTGTGTGTGTTTGCATAGATGTTTGTTTGAGCAGATAGAGAAATAGAGAGATAGATAGACAGATAGATTAGATAGATAGATAGATAAAAATACAGACAGACACACGGGTAGGTAAGTAGAGAGAGAGGGAGGTAGTAGGTAGAATAGTCTTAGTGGGTAAATGTGAGTCTGTACAATAGCTAGATAGCATAGTGGATAGAATTCCAGACCTAAATTCATCTCCTGAATTTAAATCAGGGCTCAGATGCTTACTAGTTGTGTGACCCTAAAAAATGTAATTCTTCTATCTCATTTTCTCATTTGTAAAATAGGTTTTAGAAAGAAATGGCAAACCATTCAAATATCTTTGCCAAGAAATTCCCAAATATGATTATGAGGAGTCACACATAAATATTTCTCTCTCTTTCTCTCTCGTTAGCTATACACAGATATATGTGTATGTATATAAACTCATGTATATATATATATATATATATATATAAAACATTTGTATATATAGATATAGAAATATATATAGTGTATATATCATATAAATATAATTAAATAAGTATGGGTATGTACACATGGAACAACAGATAGAGCACTGATGTTGGAACACTTACTCATTGTGTGACCATTGGCAAGTAACTTAACCCTGTTTGCCTCATATCCAGGACAATGTCCATTCAGCCTGATTCATGATTCATTCAGCCACAGGACCCAAATGACTTTTCAAGAATGAAAATAAAGATGATCATCTTTATCATTTATATGTATCTATTTCTTTCTATCTATCTATCTATCTATCTATCTAAACCTATATGTGTATATATACATAATCAGATACAATTACAATGTGTGTATATATATATATATATATATATATATATATATATATATAATGTGCATATATACAAATATACATTTATTCTAAAATTATGTATGAGGGAGAAAGATAACACTTTTTCTCTCTGTGATATTATTCCTAGAATCTAAGGAGAGTTGGAGGAGAGAGGACCCAGAACAAATCAATTAGAATAAGATTTCATTTTAATAATTCCATCCATAAAAGAACAAAATTATTCTGAGGCTTCGTTCCTTTTATAGTATCTATATTCCTAGATACCTGTGCTAATGTCTCATATGCTACACAATCAGTTCTAAAGTTCTTCATAGAGACCTACAGGGTGTCTTCGTATTGCTCCTTCTGACCCTTTGGGATCACTTACGTCTTGTGAGTTTTCAATAAAATAGTATTTTGGTAAGTGTGCTGCAGGCATTCTAAGAACATTCCTAATCCATCATAATTGCACTCTCTGTAGTAATTTTGAATTTTAAGCAGTTTAGTTCAACAAAGGACTTCAGGGTCTGGTATCTTATCCTACCAGGTGATCTTCAGTATCTTCCTAAGATATGGAAGTGATTCAGTTTCCTGACATGACAATGGTAGACTGTCTAGGTTTCAAAGACATATAGTAATGAGGTCAGCAAAACAGCTCTGTAAACATTCACTTTAATAGTTAGGCTAATACTTTCTCTTTGCCACTTGAAAGGAGTTTACTGGCATTCAAAAACGTCTTCTTCAGTTGTAATTTCAGTTAGGGACAGATTGACTTCAAATTGAGGTAGTTGGACAATGGCTTCCACTTTGATTGATATTGGCCTGTAAAGAAAATGTTGGGAATTCTGGCCAAGATGGTGGAGAGGAGACAGACATTGTGTTAAGTGCTCCAGGTTCACCTCAAAAATAACATGAAAGAAACCTCTTAAGAGAAATTCAATCAACAAAACCCAGAAAAAGAACCTAGGCAAACACCTACCAACTAGGTCTACCTCAGAGGACTGTAGATGAACCAGGAACAGGGAGCAGAGGATGAGCACAGGTACAGCAGTGGAGTGACACCAGAGGATCTGCCTTAGCTGCAGAGACTGTGGCAAATGGCAGTCTGAGGAATAACTTTAGTCTTGAAACTTTGGCCCAGGGGTGAGAGAAACTCTGGTGAGATGCAATCATCAGGACTGTGAGTTTCAGCATAAAGAGTTGTTGAGTAAACCCTGGAAAAGACCAGCTGGGTGCAGGACCAAAGCTCCATGCTTTTTGAACTGCAGTCTTCCCATAAAAAAAAAACAGCAGCTGCCACCCCCCACCCACCCCCTTAGGCTCAGGTGTGGGCAACAGAGTTCACTCAGCTGCAAGGAAGATTAACTCCCTCCCCCATGGCCCAACCCATTGGTCAAGTACAATTCAGACCCTGCTGCTCCTCCTCCCTCACTTCTTACTCCCTCAAGGATTCAGAAGAGGGCTTCAAACATTCCAGAGAAGGCAGCCAGCACCTTCTACTGACTGGCACACTTGGAATTACTACACCAAATGAACCAAACCTCTAGCATTTTCAAATGGAAACCTCTGAAAGTAAGGACCTCACCCAACACAAGATCATAGGAAAATGATGAAAGATCACAGGAGAGGGAAACCCATGGAGAAATTTTTAGAAGAAACATATTTAACCCAGAGAGATCTAGCACTTCAGAGGAGAATATTAACTACTTTCCAGCCCAGAAAGACTTCCTGGAAGAAATGAGGAAGGAGTTTAAAAATCTATTGGAAAAATTGGGAAAAGAAACTCAAGAGAAAATTAACATCTCGCGACAAGACAACAAATCCTTGGAAAATACAATTGGATGAATACAAAAAGAAAATAATTCTCTCAAAACCACACTTGGGCAAATGGAAAACTCCTTCAAAAATAGAATTGACAACTTGGAAAAAGAGTTGCAAAAGATAAATAAAGAAAATTCTTCTCCAAAAAATAAAAGAATGGCATCTGTTGAAAGTAATAACATAAGGAAACCAAAAGGCTCTATTAAACAAAACCAAAAGATAGAATAAATAGAAGGAAACGTAAAATACTCAAAAGCAAAACCACTGACCTTGAGAATATATCAAGAAGCGACAGGCTGAGAATCATAGATCTTTCTGAAAACATTGAAGAGAAAAAAGAGCCTGGGCTTGATATTACAGGATTTAGTGATGGAAACTGCCCGCTTATCACAGAACGAGAAGGCAAAATCATTTTTGAAAGAATACATTAATTCACTCCAGAAAGAGATCCTAAAATGAAAACACCAAGAAATGTTTTGGCCAAATTCCAGAACTATCAGATAAAAGAGAAAATCCTGCAAGCAGTGAGAAAGAAATAATTAAAATACCAAGGAGCCATAGTAAGTATTACATAGGACCTGGATACATCAACATTAAGGGATTGAAGGGCCTATAATGAGATATTTCAAAGAACAAGGGAACTTGAAATGCCTCCAAGGATCCACTATCTAGTAAAGTTGCACCTTTTCTTCCAGGGGAAAAGATGGACATTTAATGAAATGGAAGACTTCCAACATTTCCTCATGAAAATACTGGAGCTAAATGGAAAATTTGGGCACCAAATGGGAAACTAAAAAGACACATGAAAAGGTAAAAAAAAAGAAAAGGTAAAGAAAAAAATGGCTATCCAATAAGATGAAACTGGAAATATCCCCACCTGTGAGAGAGACTTTATACCTCTTGAGAATTGTAACTCTAATAAAGATAATAAACTGAGCCAGAAGTGATGGACACTCATGATTAATTAGTGAGACTGCTATCCCATAAGATGAAGCTGGCTATATCCCTACCTAAAAGAAAGACTCTAATAATTCTCAAGAATTATAACTCTGGTAGAGAGAATATACTTATCCAAAAGTGATGGAAACTCATGACTTTTCTGTGACTGAGATAGAATGATTTAAAACCAATACCTCCTTTAAAGGGGGGGACAGTAAGGAGATGGGAGGTTGGAAGAGATTGAATGGGGTGGATCTCATTATATAAAGAGGTACTAAAGACCTATTACAATAGAAGGGAAGAACGAAGTATATGAGAACCACCTGAATCTGCCTCTCATCAGACTTGGCTTAAAATCAAACTACACACACTCAGTTAAGGTAAGAAACTTATTTTACATTTCAATTATTAAAAGGAGAAAGGGGGATAGGGAGAAAAGTGGGAACCTATAGAAGGAAGTGAAGGAAGAAGGATAACAAGGAAAGGGGAAAAAGGGGGAATGGGGTTGATATAGGAGGGCAAACACACTGAAGGTGGTGGTCTTCAGAAGCAAAAGACTAGAAAATATGGATAAAGGGGGGAGGGGGAAAATACAAACAGAAGGAAGATGGAATGGAGGGCAATAAATACTTAATAATTATAACTTTGAATATGAATGGAATGAATTCTCCCTTAAAGCAAAAGTGAATAGCAGAGTGGATTAAAAACCATAATCATACAATATGCTTCTTACAGGAAACCCATTTGAATCAGAGAGATACGTATAGAGTCAAGGTAAAAGGTTGGAGCAAATCATATTTTGCATCAGCTAAAGTGAAAAAAAAGTAGGGGCAGCAAACTTTATCTCAGACAAAGCAGCTGCAAAAATAGATAGCGATAAAAGAGATGAAGAAGGAAACTGTATCCTCCTAAAAGGTACCATACACTATAAATAAATTTCAATATTAAATATCTATGCATCCAATGGTGTAGTATCCAAATATATAGAGAAGTTGAAAGAGCTACACAAAAATGTAAACAGCAAAAGTCTATTAATGGGAGAACTCAACCTTCTGCTCTCAGATTTAGATAAATCTACTCATAAAATAAACAAGAAGGAAGTTAAGGAGGTAAATAAATTGTTAGAAAACCTAGATATTATAGACTTATGGAGAAAATTGAATGGCGATAGAAAGGAATCTGATTATTTTTCTTGCAGTACATGGCACTTACACAATGATTGACTATGTGCTCAAGCATAAAATCCTAATGATCATTTGCAGAAAGGCAGAAATAGTGAATATATCTTTGTCAGATCATAATTCAATAAAAATTACATGCAATATTGGGCTAGGGAGATATAGACCCAGAATTAATTGGAAACTAAATAATCTCATTTTAAAGAATGAGTGGCTCAAACAAATTATAGAAACGATTAATTATTTCATTCTAGATAATGACAATAATGAAAACAACAAAAGCTATGGGATTCACTCAAGGAGGCTGTCAGGGGATATATTATATCTTTAAATCCTTACATGAATATATTAGAAAAAGAGGAAATCAATGAATTAAATATGTAACTAAAAAATAGAGATAAAACAAATTAACCCCCCCCAATTAATGGCCAAATTAGAAATTCTAAAAACTAAAGGAGAAATTAATAAAATTGAAAGCAATAAAACTATTGAACTGATAAATAAAACCAAGTGTTGGTTTTATAAAAAACCCAATAAAATTGATAAACTTCTGGTCAATTGGATTTTAAAAAAAGAAGAAAACCGAATTGCTAACAACATCAATATAAAAGGTGAACTCACCACCAATGAGGAGGAAAATAAAGTAATAATTCAGAATTATTTTGACCAACTGTATACTAATAAATTTAATAATCTAAGTGAGATGGACAGATATTTACAATAAAACATAAGTTGCCCTGGTTAAATGAAGAGGAAATTAAAAACTTAAATAACCCTATCTCAGAAAAAGAATTTCAACAAGCCAAGAAAAATTCTCCAGGGTCAGATGGATTCACAATTAAATTCTACCAAACATTTAAGGAACAATTGGTTCCAATTCCATATAAACTCTTTGGAAAAATAGATGAATACAGAATTCTTTCTAATTCTTTCTTTGACATCAATATGGTGCTAATACCTAAACTGTGAAGAGTTAAAACAGAGAAAGAAAATTATAGACCTATCTCCCTGGTGAATATAGATGCAAATATCTTAAATAAAATCTTAATAAAAAGGATTACAATAAGTTATCACTAAGAAAATATATTATGACCAAGTAGGATTTATCCCAGGAATTCAGGGTTGGTTCAATATTAGGAAAATTGTTAGTATACTTTACTTTATCAATAAAAACCTAACAGAAATCATATGATTATATCAATAGATGTTGAAAAACCTTTTGACATAATATAGCACCCATTCCTACTAAAAACACTGGAGAGCATAGAAAGAAATGGATTGTTCCCTAGAATGTTAAGCAGCATCAATCTTAAACCATCAACAAACATTATATGCAATGGTGATAAGCTAAAGGAATTCCCAGTAAGGTCAGAGGTAAAAGAAGGATGCCCATTATCTCCACTACTATTCAATATTGTGTTAGAAATGTTAGTTTCAGGACTAAGAGAAGAAAAAGAAATTGAAGGAATTAGAATTGGGAAGGAAGGAAAAAAACTCACTATTTGCAGATGACATGATGGTATACCTAGGGAATCCCCCTCCCAATCTAATAAACTACTAGAAATAATTAGCAACTTTAGCAAAGTCACAGGATATAAAATAACCCCCCCCCCCAATCCTCAACATTTCTATATTACTAGCAAGATACAGCAGCAAGTGCTTGAAAGAGAAAGCCCATTCAAAGTAACTTCAATACAATATAAAATACCTGGGAGTCTACCTGACAAGGCAGATTCAGAAACTCACAAATAAAATAAGATTTAAATAACTGAGCAAATATCAACTGCTCATGGATAGGCTGAGCTAATATAATGAAAATAACAATTCTATTAAATTAAACCACTTATTTAGTTCCCTACCAATCAAAATTCCAAATAAATTAATGAGTTAGAAAAGAAATTATAAGTAAATTCACATGGAGAAATAAAAAGTCAAGAATTTCCAAGGATTTAATGAAAGAGGTTAGCTTAGCCCTACTTGATCTAAAATTAAATTAAAAAACTTCATTCATCAAAACTTTCTGGTATTGGATAAGAAATAGAGTGGTGCATCATTGGAATATACAAGGTGCAAAAGAGATAGCAGGAAACTATTATAGTAATCTGCTGTTTGATCAAGCCAGAGTCTAGCTTCTTGGATAAAAATTCTCTCTTTGATATAAACTATCGAAAAAATTGGAAATTAGTATGGTAGAAGCATGCGTTAGATCAACATCTCACACCCTATACAAAAATAAAACCCAAAATGGGTACAAGATTTCAACATAAAAGACAATGTTATAAGCAAATTATGAGATCAAAGAATAGTTTAACTGTCAGACCTATGGAAAGGGAAGCAGTTTATGACCAAGGAAGCACTGAAAAGCATCATTACATTAAATCAATAAGATTTTGCACAAACAAAACCACTGTAACCAAAATCAAAAGAAATTTAGTAAATTGGGAAATAATTTTTACAAATAGTAATTCTGCCAAAAAAATTCATTTCAAAAATATAAAGAACTGAGTCATATTTATAAAAAATAAAATTATTTTACAATTGACAAATGATCAAAGAATATTCAGAGGCAATTTCAGATGAAGAAATCAAAGCTATCCATAGTCATGAAAAATCGCTCTAAATTCTTGCTTATTAGAGAAATGCAAATTAACGCATCTCTGAGGTACCACCTTACACCTCTCAGACTGGCCAATATGACCAGAAAGGACAATGATCAATGTTGGAAGGGATGTTGGAATTCTGGGACACCAATGCATTGTTGGTGAAACGTGAATCCCCTCGCCTTTCTGGAGAGCACTTTGAAAATGCACCCAAAGGGCAATAAAATGTACATACCCTTTGATCCAGCAATACTACTACTGGGTTTATATCCTGAAGAGATCATGAAAAAGAATGAAAACATCCCTTGTAAAAAATATTCAGCCCTTTTTGTGGCTGGTAAAGAATTCAAAATTGAGTAAATGTCCATCAATTGGGGAGTGGTTAAACAAATTATGGCATATCTATGTTATGGTACACTATTGTTCTGTTAGAAATCAAAATAGCAGCCCTTTTTGTGGCTGGTAAAGAATTCAAAATTGAGTAAATGTCCATCAATTGGGGAGTGGTTAAACAAATTATGGTATATCTATGTTATGGTACACTATTGTTCTATTAGAAATCAAAAAGCATGTGAATTCAGAGAAGCCTGAAAGGATTTGCATGAACTGATGCTGAGAGAGATGAGTAGAGCCAACAGAATACTGTAACTTAATGACAACTTGGGGGTGATGATCAATTTTATTGAACTTGCTCATTCCATCAATGCAATTGTCAGGGATAATTTTAGAGCACCTATGTCAGAAAATACCATCTATATCCAGTGAAAGAACTGTGGAGTTTAAACAAAGATCAGTCTATTATTACATTTAATCTAAAAAAAGGTATCTTATGTATGTTTACTATCTCTTACATATTATTTTTTCCTTAACAGTTTGATTTCTCTCACAACACATTCAATTTTGATGAATGTATAGCATGGAAGCAATGTAAAGACTATCAGACTGCCTTCTGTGGGGTTTGGGGGAGGGAAGAGAGCTTGGGGACAAATTTTAAAATCAAAAAACAATATAAATAAATAAATAAATTAGTAAATAAATAAATAAACTATGCTAATAAAATTGTTACCTGCCATTCTTAAATTAATCACTTACATATCTAATTCTTCCAGGTGAAGGATCAGTTTATTGGGAAGTTTTTTGGCAAGTATCTTACCAGCAATGACTAAAAGAAAAATACCCTTGTGATTGTCATAAACTATTCCCTTTCCCTTTCTGGAGATGGATAATGGAGGCATCTTTGAATTCTTGAGGAATAACCTTTTCATGTTATATTATCTGTAAAATCAGTCAGTATTTGAATGATCAATGGGCCCTCCATCTTGCAGATGTCAGCTGAAATAGAATCAGCACCATATGCTTTGCCATTTGAAAGAAGTCTAATGGCATTTAAAAATCTCTTCTTTAGTGGGAACTTCAGATAGGCATTTATTGACTTCAACTTGAGGTAAAAGGTCAATGGCTTCGACAATGACTGATGATTGTCTGTTAAGAACACTATGGAAGTGTTCAGCCCATCTCTCTAGGATCATGTCCCTATCGTTAATTAATATAGATCCATCAGCACTGAGCAGTTGGGATGCACTATAGGTCCTTGATCCATAAATAGTTTTCAGCACATCATTAAAGCATTTTAGTTTGTTACTGTCTGCATAAAATTGAATTTAATCTGCTTTATTATTGAATCAAGAGTACTGCATTAGTCTAAGCTTTGATTGAACTTTACCTTTGATGGAATTAAATAATGCTATCTTAGAAATGGATGGACTGTCCTGCTGGTGAAGCATGTGGAGTTCTTGTTTCATTTAGCAGTTTCTTCCTGAGAGCCAGTGTGGGTTCAGAAAAATCCAAGGAACAGTCTATATGGTATTTGCTGCCTGACAACTCCAGAAAAATGCCAGGAACAGAATGGAGGTCTGAATTCTATTTTTGTAGATCTGATCTTAAGACCTTTGAAACTGTCAGTTGTGAGTTTGTGGAAAATTCAAAGATTGATTACTTGGAAAATTTCAACACTACTATACATCAATTTCATGACAGCATGTTTGCCCAGAATTTGGATAATGGATGATGCTCTCAAGATTTCCCAGTCACCAGGGAAGTGAAACAAGCATGGTATCAAATGCCTTCAGTGAGGATGAACATGTCCTCAAGTTTAGCTACCACACCAATGGCAAATTTTTCAATTTGAAAAGACTACAAGCCAAGTGGCAGGAGTGTTGGTACAAGATCTTCTATTTACTTATGATTATGCACTCAATGCACTCTCTGAAGCTGAGATGAAACAAAGTATGGATTGATTCCCTGTTGCTTGTGATAATTTTGGTCTAACAATTAACATCGAGAAAAACAAAGGTTTTCCATCAGCCAGCATCACAACACATATATGTGGAACCATTAATTACAGCAAAAGGAGAAATGTTGAATTCTTTGGGCAAGTTCATTCACCTTTGCAGTGCTGTTCCTGGAGTCATGAAAAATTGCTCTAAATCCTTGCTTATTTGAGAAATGCAAATTAAAGCATCTCTGAGGTACCACCTCACCCCTCTCAGACTGGCCAATATGACCAGACAGGACAATGAGTTTGACAATAAGTTTTATATATATTTTGCCAGAGCTAGCTTAGTATTTGGAAGGCTCTGAAAGAAAGTGTGGGAGAGAAGTATTTAACTACCAACTGAAGGTTTACAGAGCTGTTGTACTAACCTCATTGCTGTATGCTTGTGAAATCTGGAGAGTCTATCAGCACCATTTCAGGAAACTGAATGCTTCCATTTAAATTGTCTTAGAAAGTTCCTGATGATCATCTGACAGGAGAAGATGCTAGACACTGAAGTCATTTTTTGAGTTAACTGCCTGGCTTTCCAAAATTACTACAGGAAGTGCAACTACAATAGTTTGGATACATTTTTCAAATGTCAGAAGTGCTCTTTTTACATTTAATACATATTTATTCTCATTTTGTACAAATAATGTTTTTATACATTAATAAAATATACTTATTTACGATTAAACAAAATACCCCCTAACCCCAAAATATAGACTTGATTGAGTGATGAAGTAAAGGGGAGAGAAAAAAATTAAAATTACAAAAAACAATAGTAATAATTGTAGGTATGGTCAGTTGACACAATGGATGGAGCACCAGCCCTGGAGCCAGGAGCACCCGAGCCCATATCCAGCCCTGTACACCCAACAATCACCCAGCCATGTGACATGAAAGCCACCCCAATCCCACTACCCTGCAAAAAACAAAAAATAGGAAAAAAAGGACCTAAAATAAAGTAAAATAGTAATAATAGTAGGGGTGGCTGGGTGGCAGACAGAGCATTGGCCCTTGAGCCAGGAGTACCCGGGTCCAAATCCAGCCTCAGACACCCCAAAATCACCCTCCTATGCGGCCCCCAGGCAGGCCACCCAGCCCCATTTGCCCTGCACTCCTCCCAAAATAATAATAATATAAAATGTGGTCCAACAACTCTGTCATGGGTGGATCACATTCTTTATGAAAAGTCCTTCACAAAAAGTACTTCCATATTTTTCCCCAGTTGCCATTGCTGATGGCAACTCCCTCCTTTCAGATTTCTCCATTACCATGTACTATATTTTCTCTCTCCTTTCACTCCGACTCTGCTGTAGGGTAGCTGAGTGGCACAGCAGACAGATACCCTGGCCTTCAGGCCAAGAGGCCCCAAGCCCCCATACCACTCTTAGGCCCAGAATCCACCTGGCCCTATGCTCCCAGACAGGCCATCCTATCCCTGCCCCTTCTAAGAAGTAAAAAAGAAAATGTGTTATGTCTGATCACTCTACCTCCATGGTCAATCCTCTCCTACATTACTCACATACCCCCCTGCCCCCTGCCCCCTTCTTACTCCAGATGCCTATACCCCATTGTGTATATATGCTGTTTCCTCTCCTAGCCACCTCTGATGAGAGCAAAGATTCCCTCATTCCCCCTTGCCTTCCCCTCTTCAATATCATTGCAATAGCTTATTGTAATAAATAAAAATCTTATTATATGAAATATCTTGGCCTATTTCCCCTCTCCTTTTTCTTTCTCCCATTACATTTCCCTTTTTTCTATTGAATCCATTTTTACACCATATTTTAAGTTCAAATTCAGTTTTCTCCTGTGCTTCAAATATAAAAGCTCCTTCTACCTGCTCTATTCACTGAGAAGGTTCATAACAGTATTATCAGTGTCATTTTTCTATGCAGGAATACATGAAGTTCATCATCATTAAGTCCCTCATATTTTCCCGTTCTCCTCGAAATTATATGCTTTACTTGAGTTCTGTATTTGAAGATCAAACCTTCTGTTCAGCTCTGGCCATTACAACAGGAACATGTGAAATTCACCTGGTTCATTGAAAGTCCATCTTTTTCCCTGCAAGAGAACGTTCAGTTTTTCTGGGTAGTTGATTCTCAGTTGCATTCTAAGCTCTGGAAATTGGCTAGGGGTTGGTTTTGGGGGATCTCTTTCTTGGGGACATCGGTGGATTCTCTCCATTTCTATTTTGCCCTCTGCTTCTAGGATATCAGGCAATTTTCCTGTAGTAATTCTTTGAAAATGATGTCAAGGCTCTTTTCCTGATGATGACTTTCAGGTAATCCAATCATTTTTAAATTATCTTTCATAAATCTGTTTTCCATATCAGGTGTTTTTTCTATGAGATGTTTCACATTTTCTTCTAATTTTTCATTTTGTTTGGTTTTGAAGTATTGAGTCCTGATTTCTGGTAAATTCATCGATCTCCCTGAGTTCTGTTCTTTGTCTGAAGGATTTGTTTACCTTAGAGAGTTTTCTTATCTCTTTTTCTATCTTGCCAATTTTGTTTTTTAAAGCATTCTTATACTCAATAACTTTTTGAATTGTTTTATCCATTTGATCTAAGCTGGTTTTTAGCATGCTATTTTCTTCAGCATTTTTTTGGATTTCCCAGTTTTTCTTCTAACTCCCTCATTTGATTTTCAAAGTCTTTTTTTGAGCTCTGTCATAGCTAAGCCCAATTTCTGTTTTTCTTGGAGCCTTTAGATGCAGGAGCTTTTGCTTCTTCAACTTCATACTGAGTGTTTTGATCCTTCTTGGGCTCATATGCAAAATATTTCTCACTGGTGTTTCCCTTTTTTCTCTGCTTGCTTATTTTCCCAGCCCAAGCCTGTTTTTATGGTGCTTCCTGAGCTTTTGATACACTCCCACAAGGATCTCAGTGTGTGAGGTTCTGTCCTCCTGCCTGGTCTGTGAATGACCATATGCACTCCCCTTTGCCACCGGGCTGAGGTGTGGTGGGCAGGGGCGGGGTTGTGCTGTTATATTTGGGAGGGGGGATAGACTGTGATCAGGATCTGAATGTGGTCAGAGCCCCAGAGTCCTGTTTCAGGGGCAGAGCTCTGCAGTCTCTCTCTGTCTCTCTCCACTCCCCTCCCTAGGTTCAATAAGCTCATCCCCTGGGGGCTCCTGCTTACTGACTCCACCTGGTTCTGTTTCCTGCCTTGGCCACACTTGCTATGTGCCCTGAGGCCTGGGCTTCACATATTAGCTCTGGCAGAGGTCCCCCAGCTGTTCCCCCAATTTGTGCCCAGTGCTCCCCAGGGCATAGGTCAGGAAATTCTCCTGCTGCTGTGAGCCATGGCTCCAAGCACCCTGGGGCTGCCTCTGGGTGGCTGAATTTCTTTCTCTCTGGTGGGCCGCCCCTCTGGCGGGCCACCCCTCCTACCCTGGAGAGCAGAGCCTTTCTACTCTTTTCCAGGTTACCTTGAGTAGGAGAACTACCTCACTGGGTCCCTCTGTGGGTTCTGTCTCTTGAAAAATTTAGTTAGAGTCCTTAGTTTTGAAGATTTATGAGAGAGCACCTAAGACATGATCCGCTCTTGTGGCCATCTTGGCTCTGCCCCTCAGAAGTGCTCTTGTCAAAAGCACTATGTTATGGAGAACTTATACAGGGCAAGTGCTCAAAAGAGGGTCAGGAAAAAAATGATATCTGCAAGCACTGAAGGTCTCTCTTAAGTACATTTGAAATTTTGTGACCAAACAAGAATTAGAGTACATTTTATACTACAAATTGAATGATTTTGAATTAAAAAGGTTTTTGTACTAATAAAATCAGTGGTGCCAAAATTAGAAGGAAAGCAGAAATATAGAAAACAAACATCACAACTAGTAGTTCTGGTAAAGGTCTCATTTCTAAAATATATAGAGAATTACACCAAATTTATAAGGTTATAAGTCATTCCCCAATTGATAAATGATCAAAGGATATTAATAAACAGTTTTCAAATGAAGAAATTAAAGCTATATATAACATATGAAAAAAATGATCCAAATCATCATTGATTAGAGAAATTCAAATTAAAACAACAATGAGGTACTACCTCCAACCTATCATATTGACCAAAATGTTGAAGAGGTTGTGACATTGGGACATTTATGCATTGCTGGTGGAGTTGTGAATTGGATTCAACTTTTTTGGAGAGCAATATGGAACTATGCCTAAAGATCAATAAAACTGTTCATTCCCTTTGCCCCAGCAATTTCTATTCCAGGTCTATATCCAGAAAATTTTATAAAAAATGGGAAAAGTCCTACATGTTCTAAAATATTGTAGTAACTTTTTTTGGTAGAGGTGAAGAATTGAAAATTGAGGGGATGAATGGCTAAACTAGTTAACGATCAGGAATAATATAGAATATTATTGTTCTTTAGGAAAACAAATGGTTGAACTCTAGAAAAGCATGGAATGACTTATAGAATTGATGCAGAGTGAAGGGAGTAGAACCAAAAGAACAATGTACACATGAACAACAACATTGTGAGAGAATCAACCTTAATGGAAGCAGCTCCCTTCTGCAGTTCAGAGAGCTAGAACAACCATATTAGATCCACTGTGGGCAATGTTCTATCCATCCAGAGGAAGAATAACAAAACAAAACCACACACACACACACACACACACACACACATTTACATACACATACAGTGCAATCCTTCAGAATATGATGACCATTTTATAAAAATTATCTCTTGTTTTTCTTTCTCTTAATCCTAATTCCTCTTACCAAAAAAGTCTAATATGTATATGCAAAATTTGTATGTGAATTGATTGTATAGCATAAGAGATACTGGCATGGGACTGCCAAATATGTTATGCTCTCATCAGTGAGGGTGCTACATTCTTTGAAGAAGGCAGAATTGAAACAGCTCAAATGAAATGTGACTTATGTAAGTATAGAATAAGCCCACAGGTATTCATATGGAGTATCTGTACCTGACTAAGGTACAGCATTCCCAGATCATATTGGTCTGATTAGGCACAGTCATACGCACTGTAATTTGTTTTAAACATATTGATATCAGTTTAGTCATCTTCAGTAATGAAAGACAAGACCCAACAAGTCAACCAAATATTTCTGTCCTGGGCAACTTTCTAAAAAATTGTTACTTTCACAATCATGCTGATGGTTTCTTTATGAAAAAAATCATTGATTTGGAATCAAGGGTCACATATGTAAAAATGCAAGTATGAATATTTTTTCCATATATTTGTTTGTATATTGTCCCTTCTATTATATTATGAACTCCTTAGACTGTTGTTGGATTTCTTTTTATTCTGAGCCTTTTATAATGACTTGCAGGCAGAAAGTACTTAACAAATGATTTTTTGCCATGTCAGCTGAAGGAATTTATTTAAAGGGGGAGGTGGGGATCCTAAGTGAACAAGTCTCTCAAAGAGTTACAGCAACTCAACTGAGAAATGAAAAAGGGGCAGAAAGATAGGATAATCAGAGACTTGTAGATGTGATGCAGTAACTCAATGACTTAATCTTTCCAGTTTAGTACTGAGATTTATTGTCTTGTTGATTTGGATTTTATCTTATACCTGGGCACAGGGATTTTTGGAGTCCATGTGAGGTGTCAATATGTTTCTCTGAGGTTTAATGATCTCTTAATTTTCCCATTCTAGTAATAGGAACCCAAATTCATTTGGAGAAGAGGGCTGAATGTTTCATCTTCTGAAACTGCTTCAGGTCTATGAGGGTCATAAAGATATCCCTACCTCACTGGGTCCATTCGTTGGAGAGGTAGATACTTTAAATAGAATGTGTGAGGAAACCTGGGAATTCAGGGATGTCCCTGGAGTATAGGCTATCAGGGGCAACTAGGTGGTGCAGTGAATAGAACACTGGTCCTGGAGTCAGGAGGATCTGAGTTCAAATATGACTTCAGACAGCTGCGTGACATTGGGCAAGTCACTTAACCTCACTGCTTTGCCAAAAAAATCAAAACTAAAATAAAGGAAAGAAAAAGAAGAGGAGTATAACTATTCTTTGCTTTTATATGGCATTTAGGAAGCTCCAAGCTACTGAACTCATTCCTACTGAGGAGATTCAGGATACATGGGCCAAACAATGAGAGTGGGAAAGGGAAAAGATAGACCCTGCTTTGACAAAATGAGCATCTATATCCATCTACTTTTCACTATCTATTGATCCATCACTCTCTCTCTCCCTTTCTATCTATCTATCAATCAATCATAATCAGATCCAAAGTTCAAATTTGATTATTCTTAGAATCCTCTAAATTGCTAACTGATATGACTCCTCTTACTCACATTTAATACAAAATCAAGATCCAGATCTATGTTATATATTGTTTATATACTTATGTAATTATCTAGAAAAGGATGATCCAACCTTACATTTAAAAGTTTTTCTTGAGACAATATATTTTGATTTGCTATTTTATTGAGAGTTCTGTGGTAGCCCAGCTTCATTTACTAAAGCATTTAGTAAACCTGTAGGGGGCAGCATAAAATCATACCACAGGCTTTGTGCCCCAGGCAATCACACTTTGGACAACCATGCTCTAGAAGAAGATGATGATGATGACAATAAGTTTTTTGGTAAAAATAAAACTATCAAATGCCAACACTGAACTAATAATTTTGTAAATCTTTCATGGGATCTTCAGATTCTATTATACTTTAACAAAAGTAGAAACAACAATAGCAACTACAACAAAAACAGGGGTAGTGCTAATGATTTAAGAAAAAAACTAATAGTAATAATTTGCCTGTTAAAGAAATAAGAACAAAATATTATCTTGCTAAAAGGAACTATAAATGTTGAAGAAATGTCAATGGTAAACATATGCAATAAATGGAATTGAACCCAGACTTAAGAGGAAAAGTTAAATATTAGTAGTGGAAATAGTAAAACATTAGTCATTGGGGACTTCAATCTTTCCCTAGCATAACTGAATAAATTTAATTATAAGCAAATAATAAAGAAGTTAAGAAGCGAATTGATACTTAGAAAAATGAAATATGCCAGAATTCTTGATAATACTGAATGGGAATAGAAAGGATCTACCTTTTCTTCACAAGCATATGTCACCATCAAAAACTGATGCTGTATTAGCTTACAAACAAATGCAGAAAAGTAGAAATATTGAGATAACATTTTCAGATAATAAATAAAATTATATGTAGAAATATAGGTGAAAATTAAATTGGAAATTAAGTAAGCTAATCCCCCAAAATAATGAATCAGGGGCAGGTAGGTGGCACAGTGGATAGAGCACTGACACTGGTGAGGGGGACCTGAGTTCAAATCCAGTTTCAGTCAATTCTTACTTATGTAGTTGTGTGACCTTGGGCAAATCACTTAACCCCATTGCCTGAAAAAACAATACAAAACAGAATGTAAAAAACAGCCAAAAATATCAATGAGTCAAAGGACAGATCATAGAAGCAAGAAATAAATTCATTAATGCAAATGGCAACTCTAAGACAATATTTCTAATTTTAGGAAACCAATCAAAATAGTACTAAAGTGAAAGTTTACACCTTAAAATGCACATATTACATGAAGAGGGAAGAATGAGATCAATGATTTGGACATTGAAAGAAAAACTAGAAAATTAATAAATTAAAAATCCCCCACAAAACACCAAATTGGAAATCTTCAAAAATCAAAATAGAGCTGAATTAAATTTAAAGTAAAAGGAAGGTCAAGCTAATAAATAAAATCTAGGTACTGATCTTTAGGAGAAAAAAAACACTAAAATAGTGCATTGGTTAATTTGATTCAGCAAAAAAAGGAAGAAAACCAAATTGCCAGTATAGATATGAAATTCAACCAAATGTTGCTTGAATTGTATTTCTAATTGTATTCCAATAAAATTGATGATATTAGTGAAATTGTTAAATATTTACCAAAAAATAATCTCCCTGAAGTAATAGAAGAGGAAATAAGATGCTTAAATTACCCTAGCTTAGAAAAACTAATAGAATTAATTTTTTTATCTATATAGTCTTTCCTTTCAAATCTATCTTTATACAATCAGCAATAGTTTTAACACTAGGTCAATGTCAGCATGCCATTCCTAGGGTTATTTTGCTCTGCTATTAGACTATACTTCCTAGAGATAGATCTCACTGGATGTGCTGGAACCATTATGCTTTCCAAGGTGCTAGCCCCTCTTTCATATTCCAAGGTTGTCCTACTCTTCACAAAGAAATCAGAAATCTCCCTGGAGCTCCTGTCAGCTTTTCTGGGATAAATTATGCTATAACACTACACACTTAATGGCACTCGTATTTGCCATCCTGGATTTTGGGGATCTGAACCAGACTCCCTTTCCATTGGCTGAGAGCAATTGAGGTTATTTTACTCATTCCTTTGGAAGTGCATTCACTTATCTCTTAGGACCAACTGACTCATATTCAGTGGCTATACACATGCAATATCTCTCCCTTCCAAATTCCTCTGGAAGAACAAAAGTTTAAGAATATTAAAAGAATCAACAAAAAAGTAATAGAAGACAGCCTAGCTTTTCCATATGTCAAATTATATAACAAAATGGCAATCATCAAAAAATCTGGTACAACATAAGAAAGAGTGGTATATGATTGAAATAGATTAGGTATTCAAAACTCAATATGAAATGACAGCAATCCCCTGTTTGTTAAAACCTAAGTTCAGAACTTTTAGACTAAGAACTGTCTATTTCATGAAAATAGCTGAAACTAATGAGAGAGTAATTTGTTAGAAAGTAGGCATAAAGGCAGCTAGGTGGTGCAGTGGATAAAGCACCAGCCCTGGAGTCAGGAGTACCTGGGTTCAAATCCGGGCTCAGACAATAAGAACCTAGTTGTGTGGCCTTGGGCAAGCCACTTAACCCCATTTGCCTTGAAAAATCCTTAAAAAAAAGTAGGCATAAAAAATTCTCTCAGCATATAAGATCAAAATTTAAAAAAATGATTTAGATGGAAAGAGCATGGAAATTGTGACTTACAGATCTATAGCTAAGAGAGGAGATTATCACCAGATAAGAGATAGAGAGCATTACAGAAAATAAATGGAATCATTTTAATTACATGAAAATAAATAGCTCCTGTACTATTAAATGATTACTCGAGTTCTAAAGACTATAAATGAAATGAGTCTAATTGCATTTTACAAAGCTTTATTGTTTGAGAAGACTTGCAAGAGAAGAACCCTTGCAAAGGATCAGAGAGAATGAAGGTTCTTTGTTGCTCAAAAAGGGTGCAGAAAAGAATGACATATTAATAGTTTTCTAGAGCTTTTGGGCAGGGATTTAGTTTTTTAAAAAGTCATCTGTAGAACCAATAAACCAGGGGATAGAATATTTAGAAAGTGCTAAGCAAGGTCTCTAGTCTTTCTCAGCTGCTCAAGGTTCACTGTGAGGTAGACCAGACAAGTACCGTGGTTTCTGACAGCTAAAGACATCTATACATTTAGCTATAGTTCACTTGCAAAGGAGGATTGGTATATCAAGTAGCTCTAAGCCTCACAAATCCTTCCTATTGACTGGTTGCTGCATAACTCCACTTTCTATCTCCCTTGTGAGGAAGAGAAGTTCTGAAAATTAGTGTAGTAATTACAGAGCCCAGTTGCACAATAAAAATAAAATGAATGAAGTCAAAATTAGGAGAAAAACAGGAAACTGGGACAATTTTTATGGACAGCACCTCTGATAAAGACATCATTTTTCTTTTTTTCTTTTGTAGAGTATATAATAGTATTTTATTTTTCCTAATTATATGGCAAGACAATTTTAGTGATCATTTATACAGGATTATGAGTTCCACATATATCTCCTTTCCTTCTTACTTTTCCCACTTTTGAAAAAATGATAGATAATTTGATTTAGAGAAAATATATATTATAAGGGAAAATACATGTGCATGTTAGTCACAACTATGAAAGAATAAGGAGATCAAAAGAAAAAAGAATAAAGTAAGTAAAAAAATATGACTTGATCTACCTTCAGAGTTCTCAATCATGTATCTTGATGAGGTTAGCATTTTCATTAATGAGTCTTTTATACTTTTATTGGAAAATAATGTTAATGGAAAGAGTTGAGTCATTCATAGTTGGATATCACATAATCCTGGTTCTGCTCATTTCAAATCATTTCATCCAACTCTTGCCAGTTGTTTTTTTTTTCTGAAATCTACATGTTTATCATTTCTTATTGCACAATACACAATAATATTCCATTACATAAATTTACCACAATTTGTTCATTCTTTTCCCATTTGGTGGATATCCCTACAAATTCCTGTTCTTTGCCCCAAGAGCTTCTATACATAGTTTGAACAGGTAGAGTTTTTTTTCATTTTATGATCACTTTTGGGATATAGACCTGGTAGTGGTATAGCTGGATCAAAGGTATACAACTTTGGTTGCACTTGAATCATTGTTCCACATCAATATCCAGAATGTTGAATAAGTACATAACTGGACCCACAGTTCATTAGTCTCTCAATTTTCCTACATCCTGTCTAACATTTCTTATAGTCTTTTTTTTTTCATAAGAATCCATCTGATATTTCTACTTGGTGTCTTGGAGTTATTTTCATTTGCATTTTTTCTAATTAAATGTAATTTAGAACAATTCTTCAAATACCTACAGATAGCATTGATTAGTTTGTCTGAAAATTGCTTATATCATGATGATCTATCAATTGTGGAATGCCTCTCAGTTTTATAAATTTGACAAAATTCTCTAAATGTTTGAGGACTGAGAAATTTTTTCAATTTTTTCATAATTGCTATTGCTAACTGTATTTCCCTCTATCCTATTCTCCCATTTATTCAATTCTCTCTTTTTTATCCTGTCCATCCTGAAAAGTGTATTGCTTCTTCCAATATACCCTCCCTTCTCTCAGTTCCCTTTCTCTTATCCCTTTCCTCTTCTATTTTCCTATAGTTTATGTTAGATTTCTAGACTCAGTTGTTTGGATATTCTTTCTTCTAGGCAATTCTGATAAGAGTAAAGTTCACTAACTTCCTTTTATTTCTCTTTCTTCTCCTTCATTGTAATAGAATTTTCTTACCTCTTTATTGAGAGATAATTTACCTCCATTCTACATCATTTTTTCTCTTTCTACCAGGATATTCCTTTCTCATTATTTAGTTTTAACTTTTAAGTATTCATCCCTTCATAATTAACTCATACCTGTGTCTTCTGTCTCTACGACTCCTTGAGACTGCCCTAATAATGAGGAAGTTCCTATGAGATCCATATATCATTTTGTCAAAATGTAAACATTATAATTTTGTTACATCCCAGATGATCTCTTTCCTGTTTCCTTTTTTCTTTTCTTTTTTAAATTTTAATTTACACATTTATTTATTTACCCATTACTTAAATGGTCTTTTAAACATAATCTCCCCTCCCCCCACAATTTTTTTTTTAAAAACCTTGAGAAATAAAGTGAAAGAGAGAAAAAATTGTGATTCAGTCTATGTTCATATACCATCAGCTCTGTCTCTGGGGTAGATTGCATTCTTTATCAAAAGTCCATCAGAAAAGTTACTTCCATATTTTTCCACAGTTGCCATTGCTGATTGTAATTCCCTCCATCCATTATTTCCTACTACCATTGTTTATAGCTTCTTTTTCCTTTCACTCTGACCCCCCCCTTCAAAAGTGTACTATTGGGCAACCAAGTGGTGCAGCATACATAGCACTGGCCCTAGAGCCAGGAGATCCCAAGCCTACATCCCACCTCAGAAACTCAGCAACCATCCAGTCCTGTGGTCTTGGACAAGTCAACCAATCCCACCACCTT
Organism: Macrotis lagotis; assembly: GCF_037893015.1. NCBI lineage: Eukaryota > Metazoa > Chordata > Mammalia > Peramelemorphia > Peramelidae > Macrotis > Macrotis lagotis. The sequence goes on from NC_133666.1 coordinate 433,488,258, forward strand.
TAAAAAAACTAAAAAAAAAAAAAAGAAAGTGTTGTATCTCACTATCTTCTCCTCTCTCCCCTCTCTTCTATCACTTACATCTCCCCTCCCCTCCCCCATTCCCTTCCTCCTATCCCCTTTCCTTTTTTTCACTAGATTTCTATACTCTATAAATTGTATATGTTGTTTCGTCTTTGAGGCATTTCCTATGAGAATGTAGGCTCACTCATATCCCCTCATCTTCCCTACTTCCACAACATTGCAAAACATTTTTCTTGATTCTTTTACAAGAAATATCTTAGCCTATTCTACTTTTCCTTTCCCTTTTTTCCAGTACATTTCCTTTTTACTCATTGACTCCATTTCTACAATGTGTTATACTTTTGAATTCAGCATTCTCCTGTGCCTTGTCTATATATACTCCTTCTAACTACTCTAATAAATGAGGTTTATATGACTTAACAGGAATATACACTGTTCAACATCATTAAATTTTTCATAATTGGTCCTTCTTGTCTACCTCTCTAGGTTTCACCTGAGTCCTGTACTTGAAGAGCGAACTTTCCATTTCAACAGGAAAAATTGAAATTCTCCCCTTTTCATTGAATGTTCATCTTTTTCCCCTGGAAGAAGATGTTCAGTTTTGCTGGGTAGTTGATACTTGATTGCATTCCAAACTCTTCTGCTTTCTGGATTATTATATAATAAGCCCTCCAAGTCCTTAATGTAGATGCTGCTAAAATCCGTGTAATACTGACTGTAACTCCACAAGTAGTTCTGGTTACTTGTAATATTTTCTCTTTGACTTTGAAGTTCTGGAACTTGACTATACTATTCCTGGGAGTATTTTTTTCTGGATATCTTTCAGTAGGAGATTGGTGGATTCTCTCAATTTCTATTTTGCCCTTTGCTTTCAGGGTATCAGGGCAATTCTCCTGTAGAAATTCTTTTAAAATGATGTCAAGGCTATTATCTTTGTCATGACTTTCAGGTAGCTCAATGATTTTTAAATTGTCTCTTCTGGATCTGTTCCCAAGGTCAGTTGTTTTGTCTGTGAGATATTTCACATATTCTAGTTTTGCATTATTTTGGTATTGTTTTATTGTCCTTTATTCCTCACAAACTCATCATTATCTCCATTATACATTTGAAAGAATTCTTTCCTTCAGAGAGCTTTCTTTTTTTTGAGGTTTTTGCAAGGGAAATGGGGTTAAGTGGCTTGCCCAAGGCCACACAGCTAGGTAATTATTAAGTGTCTAAGACTGGATTTGAACCCAGGTACTCCTGACTCCACGGTCGGTGCTTTATCCACTATGCCACCTAGCCGCCCCTTCAGAGAGCTTTCTTACAGCAGCTAGGTGCACAGTGGTTAGAGCACTGGGCCTGGAGTGAGGAGTACCAGAGTTCAAAATCAACACAAGACACTTAATAATGACAATTTGCATGAACTTGGGCAAAAAAAAATACCCCCACTGCATTCCAAAAATAATAATAATAATAATAATAAAACAGAGACATCTATCCAGTAAACTTGGCTAGGCAGTAAGAATTGGACCAGAGCAAGGACATGTGTATTAGCCGGGCTATTAAATATGTTATCAACATCCAGAGGAAGGAAAACAACACAAAACAAAATACAGACAGAAAGCAACCATTCAGAAACTGATGAATACTTTATAAAAATTATCACTTATATATCTTTCCCTTAATCTTAATTCCTCATACCACAATAACTAATTTGTAAATATGTTTATCAAAATATATATGTACAATGCTAACCTGACTGTATGCCATGGAGGAGAGGGGGGTGAAAATGGAGAGTGGAAAGAAATTTTGTACTTAAAAATATACATGTGCATATGAGTGAAAATAAATGAAAAAAAATAAAATAAGAAAGACTTGATCACAATCCCCTGTGTTTTCAAAAGAGTCACTATGTTTCTAGCTCAGTGCCGTCCCCATCATTCCTGTGGGAGAATGTGGTGCCTTGTTCCAAAAAAGACAATCCCCCCATGTAGCGCCCCTCCTTTGCACCTTGCCTCAAGGCTCAGTTATGTGTGGCAAATCTTTCCCAGTGCTGACTGCAGATTAAGTAGATTAACTATCTACCCCAAAGGCCCAGCCCACTTTGTTAGAGGACAGTACAGATTCTGTTGCCTCAACTCATCCCCCAAGTCATAGGGAGTGGACCACTATTACACATCACAGACAATCCAGAGAAAATTTCTGGCATCCCCTCAGGCAGACCCCCTGGGAACACCCCTGAAGTGGACAAGCCATCTAAGGAATCTCAACACTAAAGGACTGTGAATCAGCCCCTCCTCCAACTCAAGATCTGGTCCAAAATGAAGAAAGGCCAGTGAAAGACAAGGAGGGGGGTGGTCATTGAAGGATATCTTGAAGACAGGGATCCTAAAATTCAGAGGAAGATATAAATTGGTTTCCAGCCCAGAAATATGTCTTGGAATTGATCAAAAAGGATTTTATAAAAATCAAATGGAAAAATTGGGAAAAGAAACAGAAGAGAAAATTAAACTTTATACAAGAAAAAAATTAACAGTTTACAATAAGAAAGCAAATCCTTTGAAAATAAAATTGGACAAGTGTAAAATGAAAATAATTTTCTCAAAAACACAATTGGGCAAATGGAAAAAGGCAACAACTCCTTCAAATATAGAAATGACTAATTTCAAAAGGAGATACAAAAGATAAATGAAGAAAACTCCTCTATAAAAAAAAAGATTAGAATCTGTGGAAACTGATGATTTCATGGGATTCCAAGAATCTGTTAAACAACATTTTAAAAAATGAAAAAAAATAGAAGAAAATGTAAAATACCCATAGGTAAAACAGCAAAGCTAGATTCAGAAGAGACAATTTCAGACTTCCTGAAAACCTTGTAGAGAAAAGAAGCCTAGAATCATACTTCAGGATATAGTGAAAGAGAATTGCCTTGCTACTGATATTCTCAAATCCGGGGACAAAGTAATCATTGAAAGAATACATTGATCCCCTTCTGAAAGTAATCTCAAAATGAAAACACTAAAGTATATTGTTGCCAAACCCCAGAACTATAAGATTAGAGAGAAAAATCATACAAGTGGCAAGAAAGAAACAATTAAAAAAATGCCAAGGAGCCACAGTCAGGATTACATAGGACTGGGGCAGGTAGATGGCACAGCACTGGCCTGGGAGTCAGGAGGATATAAGTTCAAATCTGGTCTCAGACTTTATTAATTGCCTATCTGTGTGCCTTTGGGCAAGTCACCATTTTAAACTTTTTTTAAAGTAATATTTCATTTATTTTGAATTTGAAAAATTTCCTTCTAATCTTGCTTCCCTCCCCCAACCCCCACAGAAGGCAGTCTGTTGGTCTATACATTGTTTCCATGGTATACATTGATCTAAGTTGAGTGTGATGAGAAAGAAAACACATCCTTAAGGAAGAGACATAAAGTATAAGAGATAGCAAAATTATATAATGAGATAAGTTTTTTTTTAATTAAAGGTAATAGTCTTTGGTCTTTGTCCAAACTCCACAATTCTTTCTCTGGATACAGATGGTATTCTCCAACTCAGATACCTCAAAATTGTGCCTGATTGTTGCATTGAGGAAATGAGCAAGTGCATTAAGGTTGACCATCGTTCCCATGTTGCTGTTAGGGTGTACGATATTCTTCTGGTTCTGCTCACTTCACTCAGCATCAGATCATGCCAGTCCTTCCATGCTTCCCTGAATTTCCACCCCTCCTTGTTTCTAATAGAACAATAGCATTCCATTACATAAATACATATATCACAGTTTATTAAGCCAATCCCCAAATGAAGGACATTTACTTAATTTCTAATTCTTTGCCACCACAAACAGGGCTGCTATGAATATTTTTGTACAAGTGATGTTTTTACCCTTTTCCATCATCTCTTCAAAGTAGTCGTCTTTCTGGATCAAAGGGTATGCACATTTTTGTTGCCCTTTGGAGGTAATTCCAAATTGTTCTCGAGAAATGTTGGATGAGTTCACAGCTCCATCAAAAACGTATTAGGGTCCCAGATTTCCCACATCCCTTCCAAAATTGATCATTGTCCTTTCTGGTAATATTGGTCAGTCTGAGAGTTTTGAGGTGGTATCTCAGAGATGCTTTAACTTGCATTTCTCAAATTAGTAGTGATTTAGAGCAATTTTTATATGATTATGGATAGCTTCGATTTCCTCATCTGTAAGTTACGTTTGTATGTATCCTTTGACCATTTGTCAATTGGGAAGTGACTTATTTTTTTTTTAAATTTGACTCAATTTTCTGTATATTTTAGAAATGAGTCCTTTGTAAGAAATACTAGTTGTAAAAATTATTTCCCAATTTACTACATTTCTTTTGATCCTTGGGCAAGCCATTAACCCTGTTTGCTTTGCCTAGAAAAAAGAAATATTAGCTTTAGCAATAATACAAGAAAAAAGATATTGAAAGAATTGGAATGGGGGGGCAAGATGGTGATAAGAAGGGATCAAGTCTTAGGGGCTCTGTGATAAAACGTGAAACTAAGGACTCTAACTAAAATTTCGAGAGACAGAACCCACAAAGGGACCCATTGAGGCAGTTTTACTACTCAAGGTAACCTGGAAGGGAGTAGAAAGTCTCTGCTCCCTGGGTTCTGAGGGGCAGCCCGCCAGAGGGGTGGCCCGCCAGAGCAAAAGAACTTCAGCCTCCCGGAGGCAGCCCCAGGGTGCTGGGAGCCATGGCTCACAGCAGCGGGGGAGTCCACTGAGCTGCACCCTGGGGAGGACTGGGAACCAAGCAGGGGAACAGCAGGGCACCTCTACCAGAGCGAGCATGTGGAACCCAGCCCACAGGGTACAAAGCTACCAGCTTGGTCTTTCCCCAGCCCTGATCCAGGAAACAGAAGCAGGTGGAGCTGGTAAGCAGGAGCCTCCAGGGCATGAGCCCATTGAACCTAGGGAGGGGAGTGAAGAGAGACTGCAGAGCTCTGTCCTCTGCCTCTGGAACAGGACTATGGGGCTCTGACCACATTTAGATCCTGATAGAAGTCTAGTCCCCACCCCCATTGAACAGCAGGGCCCTTCCCACCTCAGACCCACAGCAGACAGGGGCGCTTATGGTCATTCACAGACCAGGAGGGAAGACAGAGCCTCACACACTGAGACCTTTGTGGGAGTGTCCCAAAAGCTCAGGAAGCACCCCAAAACCAGTCTCAGCCTGGGAAAATGAGCAAGCAGAGAAAAAACAGTAACACCATTGAGAGATATTTTGCTCATGAGCACAAGAAGGATCAAAATACTGAGTCTGAAAATGAGGAGGTACAAGCTCCTGCATCTAAAGACTCCAAGAAAAAACAGAAATTGGGTTCAGGCTATGACAGAGCTCAAAAAAGACTTTGAAAATCAAATGAGGGAGTTGGAAGAAAAACTGGGAAAAGAAAGGAGAGAGATCCAGGAAAAACATGAAAATAAATTCAGCAGCTTAGTCAAAGAAATCCAAAAAAATGCTGAAGAAAATAGCATGCTAAAAACCAGCTTAGATCAAATGGATAAAACAATTAAAAAAGTTACTGAGGAGAAGAATGCTTTAAAAAGCAAAATTGGCCAGATAGAAAAAAGAGATAAGAAAACTCTCTGAGGAAAACAAATCCTTCAGACAAAGAATAGAACTCAGGGAGATTGATGAATTTACCAGAAATCAGGAATCAATACTTCAAAATAAAAAAAAAATGAAAAATTTGAAGAAAATGTGAAATATCTCATTGAAAAAACAACTGATATGGAAAACAGACTTAGGAAAGATAATTTAAAGATGATTGGAATACCTGAAAGTCATGATCAGCAAAAGATCCTTGATATCATTTTCAAAGAATTACTACAGGAAAATTGCCCTGAGATTTTAGAAGCAAAGGGCAAAATAGAAATGGAGAGAATCCACCGATCCCCCCGAGAAAGAGATCCCAAAAAACCAGCCCCTAGGAATATTATAGCCAAGTTCCAGAACTCCCAAGTCAAAGAGAATATATTATAAGCAGCCAGAAGGACACAGTTCAAATATCATGGCGCTGCAGTCAGGATCACACAGAACTTAGCAGCAACTACACTGGAAGCTCATAGGGCTTGGAATATAATATACTGGAAGGCAAAAGAGCTTAGAATTCAGCCAAGAATCAACTACCCAGCAAAGCTGAATATCCTCTTCCAAGGAAAAAGATGGACTTTCAATGAACCAGGGGAATTTCAAATGTTCCTTTTGGAATGGCCAGAGCTGAACAGAAAATAGCATTGCAGAAACTAGGATTAGAATAACATCTCTCACACTATACAAAGATATGATCAAAATTGGTGCAGGAATTAGAAATAGAAGACATTATTATAAACAAATTATTTCTCCAATTAATAATTTACTTCTCAGGTCTATGGCAGAGGGAGCAGTTTATTACCAATGATGAGACAGAGAACATTATTTTAAAAAGTGTATTTAAATTAACGTTTTGCAGGAAAAAAAGCTCTCTAATAAAAACCAAAAGAAAAGTAGTAAATTGGGAAAAAAAATTTATAACAAATGTTTCCGACAAAGGACTCATTTCTAAACTATAAAGAGAACGGAGTCAAATTTATGAAACGAAAACAGGCCATTCACCAGTTGACATGGTCAAAAGATAGGCAAAGGCAATTTTCAGATGAGTAAATCAAAGCTATCTTTAGTGATATGAAAATTTCTCTACATCATTACTGATTAGAAAAATGCAAATTCATACACCTCAGGGGTACCCCATAATACCTCTCAGATTGGACAATATGACCAGAAAGTATATTGATCAATGTTGCAAGAGACATGAAAATTCTGGGATAATAATTGTTGGTGGAGTTGTGAACTGATTCAAACTTTCTGGAGAGCAATTTAGAATTATGCCCAAAGGGAAATAAAATTTTTTAGCTATACCACTACTGGATCTGTATCCTGAAGAGAGCATTAAAAAGGGTTAAAAACCCCACATGTACAAAAAATATTCATTGCAGGTTTTTGTAGTGGCAAAGATTTGGAAATTGAGTGAATTTCCATCAATTGGAGAATGTCTAACAAATTATGTTATACGTATGTCATGGAACACTATTGTTCCATTAAAAATCATAAGTGATGTACTATCAGGGTAACCTACAATTAATTACATGAATTGATGATGATTGATATGAGCAGAATCAGAAGAACATTTTACTCCTTAACTACAATATGAATATGGGATGATGATCAACCTTGATGTATCTGCTCACTCCTTTAGTGCAATAATCAGGGACAATTTAGGCAGATATCGACTGTATCCAGAGAAAGAAGTATGGAGTTTAAACAAAGAACAAAGATTATTAATTTCAATTTTTAAAAAAGTTGATTTATGTATTATATAATTTCACTATCTCTAATAGTTTATTTCTTATTAAGGATTTTTTTCTTTCAAAACATTCAATTTTAATATATACATATCATGGAAACAATGCCTTCTGTTGTGGGTAGGGGGAAGAAATGGAGGGAGGAGGGGTAATAGTAAAATTCAAAACCTTGTAAAAACGATTGGTTGAAACTACTATTTGCATATAATTGGAAAACAAATATAATTTTTAGATAAAAAACTCTAACCCCGCAAACAAAAATAAGATACCAGAGTAGAATGCCAGGACTAGCATATATTTGCTTGGGATTTTACCCTCTTTGCCTCAGTAGCAGAGCTCAAATATAAAAATGAGCAAAAATTCCCCAAAATATTGATGTTCATAGAAAGTTAATATTCTAATTGGGAAGATAAAAACTTCTTGTCAGAAGAGAAAAGCACTGACAAAATGCCTACTTGTGAAGTCTCTAAGGGGATTATGAATTTATCTTAAATTGGAAAAAGGTATCTTAGAAGAACCCCAAAAATATTATAAAAGACCAAATGGAAAAAGAAAAGTTAAGAAATGAGCGTCATAAATGAGGATCTTGAAAATTTTACTAAAGAAAACTACCTTTAAAAGAAATTGGGTAAACCATGTTAGAAAAAATACAAGATTCATCTGGAGCCACAAGAGGTCAAGAATAGCAAGAGAGCTGATGAAAATAACTGTAAAGAAAGGTGGCCTAGCTTTAACAGAACTAAAATTATTCTATAAAGCAGCAGTCATCAAAACTTCATGGTACTGATTAAAAAATAGAATAATGAATCACTGGATTAGAATAGTTTCTAAAGAAGTCACAGTAAATTACTACAGCAATCAACAATTTGACAAACCCAAAGACATCAGCTTTTAAGATAAGAACTCACTATTTGACAAAAATTTTTGGGAAAACTGGAAAATAATGTGGCAAAAACTAAGCAGAGATACACATCTTACACCCTATACCAAAATGAGGACAAAATGGGTACAGGATTTAAAAAGAAAAAGCAATACCATAGACATGAATATTTTGGAATATTATTGTCCTATAAAAAACTATAAATATTCAGACTATAGAGAAGCAAGAAATGACTTACAGGATCTGATGCTGAGCAAAGGGAGCAGAACCAAGAGAAGAATGCACACATTAACAACAACATTGTGAGATGAACAACCTTGATGGAAATAGCTACTCTCAGCAATTCAAAGAGCTAGGACATCCATATTAGAATGGCTAGATGAATGTTATCCCCATCCAGAGGAAGAAAAGGAAAACAAAACACACACACACACGTAAAAAAAATCCTTCAGAATCTGATGAGCACTTTATAAAAATTATCTTTTATGTATCTCTTTCTCTTAAATACAATTGCTATACAAAATGACTAATCTGCAAATATATTTATAAAAATATGCATGTACAATACTAACTTGACTGTTAGCTGTGGAGGGGAGGGGGATAGGTAGGGAGGGAGGAAAGAAATTTTGTAACTTAAAAATATACGTGGATGAAAACCCAACAAATAAATAAATAAATCAAGGAAACTCGTCAAATGGCAAAAGATAGCAAAACTAATTTAAAAGTAAAATCGATTAACTATCAATGAAAACATAAAAACTACCTGAATAAAATGAGTTTCTAAAAATCATAAATGAACAATAGGAACTATTGACACCAATATCCATTAAACAAAGTCAAAAGACTGGAAGAATAGAAGAAAATGTGAAGTGACTCTTATGAAAAAAATTACTGAGCTAAAAAAAATCCAAGGAATATCATTTATGAATTATTGGTCCACCTGAAAGCTATAATGAATAATCAAACATGGACAATATTACAAAACAAATCATCATTGAAAACTAGAACAAGAAAATAAAATAAACCTTAAAAGAAATCCTCAATCTCTTCTAGAAAAAGATCCCAAAATAAAAACTCCAATCAATGTTGTAGACAAATTTCAGAATTCTCAGCAAAGGAGAAAATACTGCAAGCAGTCAAAAAAAAGTAATTTCAATACTAGGAAGTCATAAGCAGGATTGTACACAAGACTTGTCAGCTTCCGCATTAAAAGATTATAAGGGCCTGGAATATGATATTCCAGATTCCAAAGGAGTTTGGATTTCAACCAAGAATCAATAACCCTGCAAAATTCAGCAATTCTTTCATGAGTAAATATGGGTTTTCAATGAAAAAGAAGTCTTTCAAACTTACCTGATCAAAAAGAACAGAACTGAACAGAAAATTCAATCTTCAAATGCAAAGCTAGAGATGAGTAAAAATATAAACTGAAAGCAAAAAAAGAGGGAAGACAGTACTTGTAACTCTTGACAATTGCATTTCTCTCGGGACAATTAAAGTAGCATACTTAAAAACTGGGTTCAAATTGATTATGATGCAAGAGTGTGTGGGTTATTAATTGACTGTCATATGCTAATATTTTTAGCTTTAGAGAAATGAATTTCTATTGCTACAGTTAGGGACTGCACTAGGAAAGTGGGTGTTGGTATAAATTATTATGGCTTTGGGGAACTGGAATGGTGTATTTGAAGGAAACGTATGAACAGAAAATGTGGGTATAAAGTGATTTGGATGTAATGATGCCTATAACTCTTGAGAATTGTATTTCTATCAGAAAATTGAAAGGAATATACATAGACAGTGGTAATACAAGATAGTATTAAAACAATTAAGAGATGAAAAAAGGATTATGCTGGGATATGAAGGCAGAGGCATTAGAGGACAAATATACCACTAAAAGTTAGTAGAGGGAAAGAAGAGAGGGTGTGAACACAGAATAAATCTTTCAGTAGATTTGAATCAAAGACAGAATGACATACATTTTTAATTGGGTTTAGAAATTTGGACTAGGGAAGCAAGAAGGGAGAAAAGTAAATATAGGAAAAGGAAAGCCTGATAAAAAGGATGGAAGATTGAGGGAGGTGGTGGTCAGAAGCAAAGCGAGGAGAAGCAGGCAGAGAAAAGTACAGTTGCGGGGAGAAGGAATTGAGGGTAGTACAGATTTCATAATCATAACTGTGAATGTGAATGGCATGCACTATAGCATAAAATGGGAGTGGATAGCAGAGTAGATTTTAAAACAAAGAATCCTAAAATGTGTTATTTACAAGAACCACATTTAACTCTTTCAGGGCTGAAAAAAATTTCCCTTTTATCCCAGCTCACTATTTTGAGAAAAATTGGAACCAAAATATGAAATTCAAAAGAAATCAATTATAGTTGCAATTTATGTTAGTTTCTTTCCAACTACTCTATAAGTGAACTTAAAACAACCAAATAACAAATAAAACTTGCAGAAAACATGTATTTTTCAGTATAACATATTCCCACACTGAAAACTCAAAACAGAAAAATATACACAATTAAATGTTAAATCCTGGAGCCAGAATATATGGTACTTCAGTTGAATTAAAACAAAAAGTAGGAGTTTCAGTCTTGATCTCAGGCAATGTGAAAGCACATATAAATCTAATTGAAAGGTATAAGTAATAAAACTGCATCATACCAATATTAACCATAGACAATGAAGTAATAGTAGTATTAAATACACAACACCAAGGGAAACAGCATTCAAATGCTTAGCCAAGAATCTTAAATGTATTAGAGAAAGACATAGATAATGAAATTACACTAGTGGACCTCAACCTCCCTCTCTTACAATTGGATTAATCAAATAAATAAGAAGAATAGTAAGGAGGTAAAATGAACTTTAGAGAACATAAATATGATAGGTTTCTGGAGAAAATTGAATGAGGAAAGAAAGGAGCATATTTTTCTTCTGGTGGTACCTGACACCTACAAAATTTTTGATCATGTATTAGGTCATAAAACCTTACAAAAATTCAGAAAGGAAGAAATTATTAAATGTATCTTTTTCAGAAAATTATGCAATAAATTTTATGTAATAAAAGGTCATAGAAAAATTGACTAAAATAAATTGGAAATTAAATAATCTAATTTTAAAGAATGAGTTGATCAAACAACAAATCATAGAAATAATATTTCATCTAATACAATAATAGTAAAGAGAAATCATACCAAAACATTTGGGAGGCAGTCAAAGATTTATCTTTAAATATTTATATGAAAATAATAAAGAAGAAATCAATGAATTGGCATAAAACTAAAAAAAATAGTTAGGAGGGAAAAAGCAAAGTAAAATCTCCAATTAATTGCTAAATTTGATATTTTGAAAACCAAAGTAGAGATCAATAAACCTGAAAGAAAACTATTAAGTAGATGAAATTGTTATGTTTTGAAAATCACAATAAAGTAGATAAATCTTTGGTTATTGTCTTTGTTTTTAAAAAAGGAGAAAGAAACCCAACATTACCAGTAGCAAAAAGTTGGAATTCACTAGCAATGAAGGGAAAATTGAAGTAATAATTTAGATATTTTTCCCATCTGAATGCAAATATATTTGACAATCTATGTGAAATGGATGAAATTTCCAAAAAATAAAAAACCCAGAATAACACATGAGAAAATAAAATAATTAAATAACCCCATTTAAAAAAAATTGAAAAACCATCAAAGAAATCCCTAAGAATAAATTTCAAGGGTCAGATTGATTTAAAAGTGAATTCTAACAAATATTAAAAATTAATTCCAATTCTATAGAAAATATTAGAAAAAACAAAGGAGGAGTTCTGTCAAATTCCTTTTATGACAACAATCTAGAGCTGATGCTTATAGTAGGAAGAGCAAAAACTATGAAATGATAGTTCAAATTCCCTAATGAATATTGATTTTAAAATTAAACATTATCTGAGAAGACGAAGACTTCTCTAGAACAAAACACTGTGTTTCCCTTAGAGTTATAGCATGAATATGGGGGCAATCAGTATTATACAATCAGCATGACTGACTATATATATATATATATATATATATATATATATATATATATATATATATATAATGGAAATCATATAATTATTTCATCCTTTTCACTTATATTGTGAGATTCATTGGCATGCAGTTGGACAAAATAACTCCAAATTTTTTCATTAATTTTCTCATCATTGTTGGTGAATTTACTAGTTTCTTTTTTTGTTACTGGTAATTTGCAGATTTCTTTGCTTGCTTCCCTTTTCAAAGATCAAATTAACCAAAGTTTACCTTCCTTATTGGTTTTTTATAATTCAACTCTTAGTTATATTTATTATTTCAATAGCTTTCCAATTTTCAATTTCATTAATTTTCAGAAATTCTAATTTGGTATTAAATTCAAGATTTTTAATTTGTTCTTTTTCTAGCTTTTTTCATTGATTACCCAGTTCATTGATCTCCTCTTCCTCTATTGTATTACTTTAAATATTCAGAGACAAAAAATTTCCCGTAATCACTATTTTGGCTTCATATCATATTATCCCTTTTAATTAGATGCATTTTTTATTTTACTTTGCATGAAATCAGAATTACTGTCCCAGTAGTTTTTTTTTTTAATTCAGTTGAAACACAATGTGCTCTGCTCCAGTATTTTACCTTTGCTCTGTGAATATCTCCCTACTTCAAATGTGTCTCTTGTGCTCAACATATAGAATTTTGGTTTTTATTGCACTCTGTTCCCTGCTTTCATTTTTTTAGGACAGCTTATCACATTCTTATTGACAATTATGATTTTTATTTCCCTCCATCTTTTCTTCCTTTTTCTTCCTATACTCCTCACTAGTGATTTGTTTTCCGCTTCCTCCTTCAATCTGCTCTACCTTCTATTAGCCTCCCCTCAATTTTCTTTCCCTTTTCCTCTTCCGTTTTTACCCTCCTTTCTTCTCTCCCTTATATCATTCCTTCCTTCCCTTTTTTATCCCTTCTCTTCCTAATTCCCACAGAGTAAGATACATTTCCAAATCCAACTGAGTATATATAAATACACACACATATATGTAAATATGTTCATTTCATCTTTTAGTCATATCTGATGCACATGATATACAAGCAGTTTTCTTCCCCCTCCATTTTTGCATCTATTTTAATAATTTCTTTGCAATTCTTCATTTGATATAATTTATTCTATTCTGCCTTGCTCAATCCCCTTTTCCCACAATAATCGATTTTAACATCTTACCTTTTTTTTTCATTTCACCCTATCTAAACCCCCCTAATCCAAAAGCTTCTTAGTATGCATCTTCAATTTTAATACAGTTCTCAAGAATTGCAAGTATCATCCTCCCAAGTAGGGAGGAAACAATTTTAATATTTTTGAATAAGATTCTTTTTCTTTCCCTCTATATAATGTTTTCTGTAACTCTTGAGCTTCATATTTGAAGATTGGATTTTTTTTCAGGTCTGGTCTTTTCATCTGGAAAATTTGAAAATCTTCTATATTGTTGAATGATTATATTTCCTCTTCGAAGAGTATGTCTAATTTTTCAGGCTAGTTGATTTTTGGTTGGAGTCCAAACTCCTTTGGTCTGCAAAATCCTTCCAGAAGCCCTTCCAGATCTTTCAGTCCTTTAATACTGATGATTGCCAACTCCTTCATAATTTTGATCTAGCACCTTGGTATATGAATTGGGTTATTTTGACTACCTATAGTATTTTCTCCTTGACCTGATAATGCTGTAACTTGGAATTCTCATTCTGGGGTCTTTTTCAGGATATGGTAAGGTAGTTCACTGAATATTCTATCCTCTGGTTCTAGGATATCAAAGCCATATTCCTTCATTATTTCTTGAAAATTGTTGTCCAGGCTCTTTATTTGAATGTGACTTTCAAGAAGTCCAACAATTCTTAATTTATCTCCCCTGAATCAATGTTCTTTTTTTCTTTTATTTTGGTGCTTTTTAAATAAATTTATTTATTTATTTTCACACTACTGCAATACACTTGCTATTAAAGTAACCATAATAACCCCTTGCCCAAAAACGACATAGGAAGTTCAAGAAAAATAAAATGAGAAAAAAAGAAAAAATGTACTTCAGTCTATATTCAGATACCATCAGCTCTGCCTTACGAATGGATTACATTCTTTATCATAAGTCCATCAGTGACATTGTTTCAATATTTTCCCCACAGTTTCTATTGCTAATTGTATTTCCCTTCATTCTATTCTTCACCACTCCCCTTTATTTTATTCTCTCTCTCATTTCACCTTGTCCTTGCTCAAAAGTGTGCTGTATCTGATTATATTATCCCATGATCTTCCTTTCTTCTATTACCTATAGCCCTCTCCATTCACCCTGTGCCCTTGCTCCCATCCATTTTCTCTCTTTTTTTCCCTCTGGGTTAAGATAGTTTTATATACACTATTTAGCATGTATATTATTTCTCCTCTGAGCCATGTCTGATGAGAATGAAGGTTTATTCATTTCCCTTCAACTTTCCCCCTTTCACACCATTGCAAAAGTTTTTTTCCTTGACTCTTTTGTGTGAAATATCTTAAGCCATTCTTCCTCTCCTTCCCCTTTCTCCCAGTTCATTCCTTCTCATAAATTGACTTCATCTTTAAATTATATTACATCATATTCAGCTCCCACCTGTTCCTCTTCTTAATGTTAATTCTCACTAATAAATGAAAAGGTTCAAATGAGTTATCAGTGTCTTCTTCCCATTCAAGTATATCAACATCTTTAAATCTCTCAACATTTTCCCTGCCTGTTCACCCTCTCTATGTTGCACTTAGATGTGAAGATCAAATTTTTGGTTCAACTCTGGTCATTTCAACAGGAAATTTTGAGAATCCCTATTTTATTGAATGCCCATCTTTTACCCTAAAAGAGGAAGTTCACTTTTGCTGGGAAGGTGATTCTTTGTTGTAATCCAGGCTTTGCCTTATGGAACATCATATTCCAAGCTCTACAAATTCTTATGCAGATGTTACTAAATCCTATGTAATCCAGACTGTAGCTTTACAATATTTGAATTGTTTCTTTCTGGCTGCTTATAATATTTTCTGCTTGTTTGAAGAATTCTAGAATTTAGCCATAATATTCCTGGGAGGTTTTTTTTTGGTGGGCTACTGATTAGTGAATTCCCTCAATTTCTATTTTATCATTTCTTTCTAGTATATCAGTGCAGTTTTCCGGGTGAACTTTTTGAAAATGAAGTTAAGGTATTTTTCTGGTTATGATTTTCAGGATATTCCACATTTTCTTCTAATTTTTCATTCTTTTGGGTTTTTTTTTTATTGTTTCTTGATTTCTCACAGTCATTAACTACCCTTAGTTCCATTCTATATTTAAAGGAGCTATTTCCTTCAGATAACTTTTTATCTCCTTTTACATCTGGACAATTATGCTTTTTAAGGAAGATATTCTTCTTCTCGTTGAGCTTTTGGGCTGCTTTTTCCATTTTACCTAAATTGGTTTTTAACTTGATATTTTCTTTGGTATTTTTTTGTATCTCAATCACCAAGCTGTTGCAAGGGTTTTCATTACTTTCCTGTTTCACTCCCATTTCTCTTCCCACTTTTTCTTCTACCTCCTTTATTTTATTTTCAAAATCTTTTTTATTTCTTCCATAGCCTGAGACCAATTCCTATTTTTCTTTCAAGCTTTGAGTGCAGAAACTATGATTTTTGTCATCTTCTGAATGTGTATTTTGATCATCCATGGGTCAAAAGTATTTTTCTATGATAAGATTCTTTTTTTCTCTGTTATTTACTCATATTCCTAGTCTGTGACCTGATTTTAACACATCTCCCAGGTTTTTGGAAAACGTCCCTATGGACCTTAATTTATTCAAGGTCCTATGAGAGGCTCTAACTGCTCTGCTGGTCTGTGTTCTGATCCATGGATAATCACAAGCACTCCATTCTGCCCTGTAGCTGTGGAAAGGGTCCCTGTTCAACTATGGCAGTATGAGGATTCAACCTGTGACTTAGATCTGAGCTTTGAAAAAGCAGCAGCATCCTGTCCCAAAGATCTAGGAGAGCCTTAAACAGGCTCCTCTGTTCCTGTTAAAATTCATTGACTGAGCTTTCCGGAGGAACCATCTGGCTGGCTCCCTGCTGGGTGATTCCACAGGATGACTGCACAGGTCTGCTTCTTGTTCACTGGCCAGGGCCTACATTGCCCTGGGCTCTGCACTCACTCTGAGTGAGGTAGATTATTCCCACTGACTTACCAATTTGTCCTTGGAGATCCCTGAGCTGAGAAATCTGGAAAGTCCACTGCCACGGATTCAAGCTCCCCCAGTGATCCACAATCTTGTGACCTATTCCTGGAAGGTTGAAGCTGGGTTATTCTAGCCCAGTGAGCTGCAACTCTTTCCAACTCTGATCCAACTCTATGTATCTTCAAAGGACTTGTCTTGGGTCAGAAAAATATTTCGTGCAGTCTTTCTGTGAGTTCCACCACTCTGGAATTTGGTTAGAGTCATAATTTCAAGGCATTTGGAGTGAACTGGAGGAAGGTTTCTAGGAATTCCTCCCTCCAGGTCACCATCTTGGCTCCCTAGCCTTGATCTATTTTCTAGGTCAATTGTTTTTTTCTGTTTTAAATTTTATTCTGTTTTTTTTTAATTTATTTTAAAATTTTATTTGACTGAGTCTAGCTGATCCATGCAGTCATGATTTTCTATTTGACCAGTTTTAGTCATTAAGGAATTCCTTTTCAGTTCACATTTAAATCCTTTAATTCATTTGTCAATTGTATTTTTCTTTGTAATTGATATTTTATTTTATTTTTCCTATTACATTTTATGAAAGTTTTCAGCATTTATTCAAATGCATATTTATTTTGCACAATGTTTTCCCACCCTCTTTTTCTATATCTTCCTTCTATATCTATATCTGTGCCAAACACATATAACATAACATATATATATATATATATATATATATATATATATATATAATGTATATATATACATACATGTGTATTTAAAATGTTTACATTTTAAAATGTTTACATTTTAGTCATTTTCTTTATGAGGAATTAGGAATAAGGGAAAAGAAAGAAAACATAGAATGGAAAGAAACAACACCAGAGAAATTTTTAAAAGGTAAACATAGTATTCATTCAGATTCTGTAGTTTGTATGTTTTTTGTTTAGTTTAGTTTTTTTTTCCTTCATTTGAAAGTTAATGGTATTTCCAAAATAGGTTTCCCAGGGTAGTCCTAGCTTTCTGAATTTCTGAGAAGAGCTATGTCCATCAAACCTGAACAACTCCCAATGTTGTAAATGTTTTCAATCTGCTCATAAACGACTGTTTCTTTTGTATCTATCCTTGTCCACTGATCCCTTACTCTTAACCAGTACCAGAAATCTTTGATGACTGATTCATTACAGTATAGTTTTAGATCTTGTAAAGTTTGGCTTTCTTTGCAATTTTTTTCCACCAGTTCCCTTGTTATTCTTTACTTTTTGTAACTCTAGATGAATTTGGTTACAATTTTTTCAAACTAAGTAAAGTAGTTATTTGGTAATTTGATTGGTATGGCACTAAATATGTATATTAATTTGGGTACAATTACTATTTGTATTATGTTACTTCAACATAGTTATGAGCTATTGACATTTTCCAATTGTTTAGATATTACTTTATTTTCATGAAATTATTTTTTTGTAATCGTATTCATACAGTTTTTGTGATTGTATTGGGAGGTAAATTCCCAATTATTTTACATTGTATATACAAATTTCAAATGAAATTTCTCATTCTGTCTCTTTCCCGTGTGTCTTGTTGTTCATATATAATAATGTTGGTGAGTTATGTAAGTTTATTTCATAGTTTGGCTGAGGTGGATTAATGCTAAGAAAAATTTTTAGTTGATTTTCTAGGGTTCTCTAAGTATATCATTATATCATCTGCAAAGCATGAAACCTTTGCTTTCTCATTGTCAGTTCTAATTCCTTCAATTTCTTTTTCTTCTCCTATTGGTAAAGTTAACAATTTTAATATTATAATGAATAGCAAGGTGATAATGTGCATCCTAGTTTCACCTCTTGATTTTTTTGGAAATCCTCCTAGTTTGTTCCCTTCAAATAAAATATTTGTTGATGTTTTAGTTGATGCTGCTTACTATTTAAAGAAAAATTCATTTATTCCTATATTCTCTCTGGTGTTTTTAATAGGAATGGATGTTATGTTTTTTCAAAGTCTTTTTCGGCAGCTTTTGAGATAACATAATTTCTATTAGTTTTGTTATTGATATGTTCAATTATCTTAATCCTGTTTTCGTAATTTTGAACCATCCCCGCTTACCTGGAACAAATCCCATCTGATAATTGTGTATTATCCTAGTAGTCACTTACTGTAGTCTTTTTTTTAATTTTATATAACAATTTTGCTTCAATGTTGATCAGGTAGATTGTCCTATAATTTTGTCTGTTTTGACTCTTTTTATTTACGTATATGAAAAAGATAGGTATCATAAAAAGAATTTGGCAGATCTCCTTCTTCTCCCATTTTTAACTAGTTTTATAGATTTGAAATTTATTGTTACTTAAATGTTTCGTAGAATTCACTTGTAAATCCATCTGGACCTGGAGACTTCTACTTAAGGAATTTATTAATGATTTCTTCAATTTCTTTTAATGAAATATGGTCATTTAAGTATTTTATTAAATTCTTTCATTTTGGATAGTTTATATTTTTAAAAATATTCATCTGTTTCACTCAGGTTACCAAATTTACTGATATTCAGTTTGGCAAAATACCTCTGAATTATGTTTTTTCCTACTCATTGGTAGCGTACTCACCATTTTCATTTTTAATAGTGGTAAATTGGTATTCTTTTTTTTTAAATCAGATTAGGCAAGAGTTTATTTTATTGATTTATTTAATAAAACCAAATGCTATTTTTATTTATTACATCAGTGTTTTACCTTTTTTCAATTTCATTAATATCTCCTTTAATTTTCAAAATTTCTAGCTTTTTTTTTAATTTGAATCTTTAATTTATACATATTCTAGTTTTTTTTAGTTACATAATCAATTCATTGTCCTTTTCTTTCTCTATTTTATTTATACAAGCATTTGGAGATATAAAATTTCCCCTAAAACCTGCACTGACTGCATCCAATTGTTTTTGGTTTCATATCTTATTGTTATCATGTTCAGTTTTTTTTAGGTTTTTGCAAGGCAAACGGGGTTAAGTGGCTTGCTCAAGGCCACACAGCTAGGTAATTATTAAGTGTCTGAGACCAGATTTGAACCCGGGTACTCCTGACTCCAAGGCCAGTGCTTTATCTACTACACCACCTAGCTGCCCCTGTTATCATGTTCTTCAATGAAATGATTGTTCCTATGATTTATTGCTTGATTCATTTATTCTTTGTTGGTTTTGTCTTTTTTTTTTCAAAGCAAATGGGGTTAAGTGGCTTGCCCAAGTACTCCTGACTCCAGCGCCGATGCTTTATCCACTGCGCCACCTAGCTGCCCCTAGTTTATCTTTCAATGGTTCTTTATTACTTGTTACTCTTCTTATTGCATCAGTATCTGAAAGTATGCATTTATTATTTATGCCTTTGTTGCATTTGATTGTAAGTTTTTTTAGGCCCTAGTACATTTACAAATTGATAAATGTGTCTTGTCCTGCAGAGGAAAAGATGTATTATTTTCTATCTGGATTCAATTATCTCCAGAGGGCTATCATATTTATTTTCTAAGACTTGTTCATCATCTTAACTTTCTTCTTGTTTATATTGTGATTAAATTTATCTGAATGAAGGAGGTTGAGACTACCCACTATAAGAATTTTGCTGACCATATCTTTTTGTTATTCATTCACCTTCTCCTCTAAGATTTGGATGCTATACTACTAGGTACTTATATGTTTAATAGTGATATGGTTTCATTGCCTATGGTGCTTTTTAAGGTGTAGTTTGCTTTGTTATCCCTAGTTTTGTTTTTGCCTTGTCTTATATCATAATTGCTACCCATTTTTTTCATGTCCAGTACTTCTAAGTATTCTCTCTCCCTTCATCTTTATAGTACTCCAACTATAGGCCTACAATCCTCCCAAAATAAAATATCAGGTATACTCTCTCCCATTGTCCCTTCAGTAGCACAACCAAGGAAGTAAAACCATAGTTAATGAAAGTATGTATTAATATAAGATCACTTCACCACCTCTATTCCTTCTAAATACTCTCCCACCCTCCACCCATATTGTGCTAAGAACTTCTAGGTATCTAGTAAAGGAAAGTCACTTTTGATTTAATTATGTAAAGAACCTCTAATCACTTTAAGTACTGGGTCACTCTTTTTTTAAGAAATTCAAAAGTGATTGTAAGGAATGGGAAATATTGACATTGGACCACAGGCATTGCATGTCCTCATCAGAGAAAGTGCTGAGCTCTATTAGTAAGGCAGAATTAAAGTAGCTCAAAGGAAAGTGAGATTTATAAGTTTAGAGCAAAAATCCCAGGTGTTCATCTGGAGTATTTATGCCTGACCTGTGGTAGAGCACTATGACTTCCCAATGGTATTTCAAACATAATGACGACATTTTGGCCTTCAATAAATAAGGACAAGAACCTACTATACCAATATCCTATAAATGCAATATCTTCAATTATAGTTAAAAGGATTGAATAAAGGGTAGAAGAAAGGGTTGAATAAAGAGTTAAAAGATTATCTTCCTTTGTAGGGTTGTATACAATTTAGTGTTCTAGACAAATGTTTTCCCCCTTTCCTTTTACATTTTAATGCATCTCTTGAGTCTTGTGTTTGAAGATAGAATTCTCTGTTCAGTTCTGGTGTTTTTGTCAGGAAATTTTGTAAGTACACTATTTCAATGAACATTCATCTTTCCCAGATAGAATATGCTCAATTTTGCAGGGAAGTTAATTCTTGGTTGTAATACAAGGTCCTTTGCCCTCTGAAATATCATATTCTAGACACTCTGATCTTTTAATGTTGAATCTGATGAGTCCTATGCAATTCTAATTTGCTTTCATTTTATTTATATCACTCTACATGGTTATTTGTAGTATTTATCCTTTTTGAAATTTCTGGAATTTGACTATGATAGTCTGTATTTTTTTCAAAGATCTCTTTCTGGAAGTGTTCTTCGTATTTTTTTCAAGGACCATTTTGTCTCCTTGATCAAGTGTATTCAGACAGTTTTCCTTGATTATTTGTTGAAAGATATTTTTCAGGTTCTTTTTTATCTAGATTTTTTGGTACTCCAATAATTCATAAATTATATATTTTACATTTCTTTCCAGGTAGTTTTTCTTAAAAAGTACTTTATATTTTCTTCAATTTTTTGGCCCTTTAATTTTGGTGGATAGAATCTTGGTGTCTTACTGAATCACTAGTTTCTATTTGTACAATTCCAATTACTAATTATTATTTTCTGCATTTAGATTTTGTTTTTCCGTTACAAGTTGGTTGATTTTTCTTTTTGATGAATTGCACTCCTTTTTTCAGTTGATCAGTTTTATTTTTTGAAGACAAATTCTTTTTCCAGATAGTTTCTTTTAAAGAAATTAATTTCTTTTGTCATTTTTTCATAATTTTCCTACAAAGTTCTCGTTTCTTTTTTCTTCTTGCTCTCTTCTTTGCTTTTTTATTTATTTTGTAAATTCTTTTATGAGAATTTGTATTTGAGTCCAATTCATAGACTCCACTGAGACTTTCCATGTAGATGATTTGTCACTGTTTTCATCTACTGAGATGGCATGTTAATCATCTCTCTATCTGGATAGTAACTTTGTATGGATAGCTCTCATAGTATTTTTTGCTCATTTTGATTTTTGAGCTCTGCTCTGGGAGTCGAAGGAATATAGTCCAAAGGTTTTTGTTTAGGACCTGGAGTATGATCCCTGGCTTATTACTGTTACCTATGCAGCCTAGGCATTGCTGATCCTGAGGTTTGTTTACTCCTTTAAATCTAAGGTCTGCCTGTGTAGTGGTTTGTTCTCATTCCAGTCTTGTCTTTTTGCCCCAGTGTTCCCAGGATTCAGACTTTGCCTGAGGATTGTCCCCTTAGTTTCTGGACTCTGTGCTGCTAGCTAGCGTCAGAATATAGGTTGCAGTGACTTTTCTGATCTCCAGCCCAGTTGGAATTTGCTTTCCTTTTCCCCTCAAAGAGACAGACTTTCACTGAAGTTCCTACATGATGTCAACAGCTGAAAACTTGATTTTTTTTGTTTTTGCTATTTTTGTTTAGATCTGTAGCTTTAATGTCTGTGTAGAGTCTTCAATTAACATTGTATTGTCCAAAGTTCTGGCAGCAAGCTAGCAATCATGTCACCCTATTGGTTCTTTCCCAGAGGTATATTAATTGTATTTTAAAGCAGCTGTTTTTCTTCAGTCAATTTTTGATCTACCATTTTTAAGTTTTGAATTTCTCAGGCATTTTTAATCACTTTTTCTCCTCGATTTTTAAAATCCGTTTTGAGCTCTTTGAGGTTACACATGTATTATTTTTTCTGTCTTCTTCTTTTGAGATGATGTTGTGATATTCCTTATTGCCAAAATAGCTCTCTATGGTTAGGACTCTTATCTGTCTTTTCTTACTCATTTTGAGCTCTGTTCTTAGTTGACAAAGTGTGGGAGATGCCTGCTCATTAACTTTTCATGGCATTCAACGATAGTGACATTTTGTGTCTGTCTTAGTCAAGTCAGATGCACTAAGGTTCTAGAGTCTAGCAATTAGTTGTTGTCACTGGAGTTACAGAACTCACAGGTTACCTTCTGTGCCATTGAACTGCTGAACCAGGATACCCAGAGGCCTTGATTGCCATTTTTTGCTGTGGTTGCGAGACTTCAGGAGGCCTCCTCCACACATCAGCCAGTTCTGATAACCGCTCCCTGTGCTGCCCTCTGCTCCTCTTGCTCAGATCTGCTTCCTGTACTGGAATAGACCTTCCTTAAGTCCTTCTAAAGTATCTCAAGCTGGATAATGCTCCAATTTCTCTTTATGTAGGTTCTGATATTCTAGAATCTGTTTAGGAGGCATGATTAATGTTGATTTTTGACAGAAGTTAGAGAGAGCTTAGGAAGTTTGTGACTTTTCTCTAATACCATCTTTGAGCTACCCTAGTAGCTTTGTTTGAAGTGGGCAAAACTTGGAAATTGAGGGGATCCCCCCCCAAATTAGGTAATGGCTGAATAAATTGTGGTTTGTTGATTTGTTGAAGAACTATTATTCAGTAAGAAATCATGAAAAGCTAGATTGAAGAAAAGCCTAAAAATATTTAGTGCTATCTAAACTTACTTCTAAATTTTTTATTGAAATAATAGACAATATGCTTTGATTTGCCATTTTAGTGAGAGCTCTGTGGTAGTTAGACTTCATTTACTGCATGCAGCTGCATTCAGCCTATGGATTGCATTTTGGACAGCCCTGACTTACATGAATGGATACTGAGTGAGGTGAGAAGAATTAGTAGAACTTCGCAAAAATTTAACAGTAACATTATGTGATGATCAACTATGATGGACTTAACTCCTCTCAACAGTTTCGTGATCAAGAATAATTCTAAAAGACTTATAATGGAAAATGCTATCCAAATCCAGAGAAAATCAGATACAGTCTGATGCAGACCAAAGTATACTATTCACTTTTAAAAACTCTATTTAATTTTTTTTTTTACTTTCTCATTTTCCCCCTTAATTCTAATTCTTCTTTCACAGCATGGCTAATATGGAAATATGTTAAACATGAGTGTAAATATACAACCTCTGCATACATTTACAATCAATTTAACATATTTCCATATTAATTGCTATTCTGATGAGGGGGGAAACAGAAGGTGGTAGAGCCATGTGGAAAGCGAACGTTTGCGAAAAGATGAATGCTAACAATCTAATTTTGTATGTAATTGGAAAAAATAAAATAAAATCACATTAACAAAAGATTATATGAAAGTACTATGCTAGTACCACCTAGCTGCCTCCTCTATAACCTGTTCTAAAAAAGATATAATTTGATATAATTTATGCACATGCTATCTTGTAAAACATTTCTATATTAGTATCATTTGTGGAAGAAAAAGCAGATTTAAAGGAAAAAATAATTTGAGAAAGCATAAAGTAATTGAAAAACATATTTCTATCTGCATTCAGATTTGACCAGTTTTTAATATGAAAATGGATGACAGAATTTTTCTTTGTGAGTCCTTTGTACTTGTCTTGAATCATTGTGTTTCTGAGAAGAGCTGGGTCATTCACTGTTGATCATCATTCGATGTTTGATACTGTGCATATTTTTTCTGGTTCTGCTCATTTAACTTTGTATTAGTTTGTACAAGTTTTTCCAGGTTCTTCAGAAATCTGACTGCTCATCATTTCCTATTGGACATAGGGGTTCTATTATATTCACAATACTACAACTTGCTAAATCATTTGCCAATTGGTGAGGCTCCTTTGAATGTCCAATATTTGAAACCATATAAAGGGTTGCCTTACATAGTTTTACTGGTTATTAATCTCTTGCAGTGAGAGACTTTTTTCTTTCTTTTAAATTTTATCTCTACTTCCATGTTGGAAGGGGTACTCTCTTAGGCTTCTTGCGTCAGTAGCTACAGATACTGATTTCTTACCTAGTTTTGTGTTGATGTGCTCCTGAGGCCCACCAGAAACCCTTGTGTGTGTTGTTGTTCTGAGGCTATGTGGTGAGGAATGAGTGTCACTTCTGGAGGTTATAGAAGACTATTAGTCTTCCTGTACACTGGGTTCCTGGTGGTGGTATCTGGTGTGTGTTTTGAGTCCTATGGGATAATTCTGCATTTCCATGAGGTAAAAAGAGGAATTTTTCCTTAAACAAAATAAACTTTCCCTAAAGATGTACAAAAATATTTAGAGCACTCTTTGATGTGGCAAATAATTTTTGAAGGTCATCATAATTTGGAGACTGAATGAAAAAGTTATTGTATATAAATGTTACCAAATTATTATACTGCAAAAGTAATTAAAGAGATTGTTTCAAAGGAACTTGGAGAGATGTATATGAAGTGATTCAAAGTGAAGAGAACAAGAGAACAGTTTATACAATGAATGAATTATGGCATAATATTTGAAAACAATTCCAGAAGACTCCTCATAAAATGTGATATCCACCTCTTTAGAGAGATCAATGACTCATAGTGCAGAAGGAGACAGACATGTGTGTATCTGTATACTGTGCATGCCATTTTTTTTCTTTTGGACTTGGATAATATGGGAATTTGTTTTACTTAACTATATATGTTTATATAAGTGGCTTTTGTATTTCATTCTTAAGGTGGGTGGTTAAGGAAATTTACACCTTTTTTTAAAAACATCATTTTTTTAAAAGTCAAATATGCAGTGGATTTTATATTTGATCCCATAAGTAACAGTGAGTCATTGGGGTTTATCAAATGAAGATTAATTGGAGTTCATTAAATGAAGGTGGTGGTGGAAGTAGTGATATGGGAAAATAGAAGATTCTATGGAGTAGAGAGAGAGACCAGAGACAGAGAGAGATCATACAAGCATTTTATTGCAATATTTCAGGTATGTGCTGATAAGAGCCTAAACCATCTTTGCGCCGGACACCGTGCTGGTCACCAGCACCATGAAGATCTGGACGTCGGAGCACGTCTTTGACCACCCATGGGAAACAGTTACAACAGCTGCTATGCAGAAATATCCAAATCCTATGAATCCAAGTGTCATTGGAGTTGATGTGTTAGATAGACATATAGATCCCACTGGGAAATTGCATAGCCATAGACTTCTCAGCATGGAATGGGGCATGCCTTCTATTGTAAAGTCATTTATCGTGGCAGCAAGAAGCAAAACATGTGCAAGAACATTCTGTAGTTGATCCTGTAGAGAAAACAATGGAACTTAAATCTGCTAATATTTCATTTACTAATATGGTTTCAGTAGATGAGAGACTTATATATAAACCACATCCTCAAGAACCAAGAAAGACCATTTTGACTCAAGAAGCCATAAACACTGTGAAAGGAGTGAGCCTTAGTAGTTATCTAGAAGGATTGATGGAAAGTACAATATCATCTAATGCTAACAAAGGCCGTGAAGCAATGGAGTGGGTAATTAACAAATTAAATGCTGAGATTGAAGAGTTGGCTGCTTCAGCAAGAGGAAGCATGAGGACACCTATGGCCGCAGCAGCATTTGTAGAGTAATGATAATGGCTATTTATATGGAACTTTAATAGGTCCACCAAGGTCTCTCCAGGCTGGTAATATATTTATTTGTATTTGGTATTTAAGAGACAGATCTGTTATATTAGGTAGGTATTCAATTAACTTGGAGAAAGGCTGTAACTTTTCATGGGAAAGTGGGGAAGGTACAGGGCTTCCCAACTTATGGGATCAACTGGAATTAACATTACCTGAAAATAACATGCAATATCAAGTTTCAACTATTTGAAGATTTAAGGATATTTCAAATGGATACCTACACCAGCATGTTGAATCTCCATATGATTGAATTTTATAGTATTTAATTCATGAGACTCTACCTACTTTTGGACCAACTCTAAACTGAAGCAGAATTAACCTTTTCTAGCATGATTGCTCAAGCAGTTTTCATGTTGAAATAACTGATTTTGGAAATAAGGAAAGTATATTACTTGGATTCCAAATGCAATCCTTTAATTTGTACAAAAGTAATGAGCTTTGAAAAACTATGGCATTCTGAATTGGTACTTAAATGATATTTTTGTAGTGAACACTATCATTAAAGTGATATAACTCCCAATGTGAACCTGATTGCATTATATTATAGAGTACTGTATTGATTTGCCAAAATTTTGTGATAAAATTCAGACACGGTCTATCTTGATTTTGCGTTTGCAGAAATGTTTTTCATTTAAGATAAGGGATTGTGAGCATGCGATGTTCACTTTGAAACTTGAAGAGGAACCAAAATAAAAAAAGAAAGTTATTACCTGAATTTAAGAACATCATAAAATTTAAACCAACAACTATTTGCATCTTTTAAGCATTTTGCATAATGCTTAGTTAACTTATACAAAAATTACCATGTGACTGAATCATGTGTCAATAATTACTGTAGCATGATACGTCAAATTATTTAACTGTAATATAGTTAATTGCATCTTTTTTTATTCTAGTAATTGACCACAAACAAGTCTTTTTTTTTTACAACGTATATATCCCTGAATCATTTGATGTAATCTCCAGTCTGATTTGAAATATAAATTCTAGGTCCTTAGCTCTCTTTATAATCCTTGTGCCACTTGCCAAAAGAAGGAACTTAGCCACAGCTAACCACTAAGAAAATTGCACTGAAGTTTTTATTTGTGGCTTTCCTTAATTTTGGTACCAGAGGGCCAACTGAAATAGTGAAAAATTATTCCAGAAAATGTTCTATTTTGTTTAATATTTCAAAGCCGATAATTGTTAACTGCTTAACAGCATTTTATTATAATTCTTTTAATTATTTCTATAATACTGAAGTTGCATATGGAGTATTTTAAAAGGCAGTCAGATTTTGACTTTAACTGTGCTTAACATAAGTTGGAACTTCTGTAAAGGTTTCCTACATTGTAAAGGTTTCCTATAGAAAAAAAAAAAAACCTAGTGTGTTTGTACATAAGTCACACAAATATGTTTACCAAACTATTTTAAAAAATGAGTATTTTTTTCTATTTAAAATGTTGTTTAGCTTGAGACTTTGTTGGTACATTTGTAAAAACAATTCTCAGATCCATTACAGTTTGTGATTATTTTTTTTTTGTAACGGGAGATTGTTTTTACAACTGAAATGATATTTCAGCTAAACAAAATATAGTAAATGTTAGTACTTGATAAAAGTTGACTGTGTATATTTTCTGTAAGTTGTACTTGTTCAGAAAAAGGTGTAATATTCTAAAGATAAAATATTTCTAAACAAAAAAAAAGACCCTAAACCAATCACAGAGTGTCAAAGGAAAGAATGATGTATTGATGGGAAAAAATATAAAGGGAGCAGCCAAGTGGCACAGTGGATATAACAGCACTCCTGGAGTCAGGAGGACCTGAGTTCAAATCCTTTCTGAGATACTTAATAATTACCTGTGTGACCTTGAGCAACTTACTTAATCCCATTTCCTTGCAAAAAAAAAAAACTAACAAAAACAAAAAAAAAGAAGGAACATAAAGATATAATTTTAAAAACTCTTAACAAATGATTCCTGATAATCAATGATAAGGCAAGTCATAGATATTTTGATAAAGAACTATTAGAATCAGTTTGCAAAATAAGGCATATTTCTTGGAAATGGACAATGTGGGGATTTATTTATTTTGTTTGACTATGCATGCTTATTTTAAAGAAGTTGTGGGGGTTTTTTTCTTTTTGTCCAATGAGAGGTGTAGGAAAGAAAGTAAACTGATTTTCAATTGAAACAAAGTGGAAAAAAGAAGTTTATTTGCACTGATTGGTGGAATTATAATACATTATAAACAATTTCAAATGTTGCATTATTTGGTCTAACATGTCTGTCCATCTAATATTATTTTTGAAGAACATAACACTTAAGAACTAATAGATTAAAAATGTTTGCTACATTCTGTATCTATTTTCCACATGTGAGCCAATTTTTGATTATCAATATTACATTGTGGAGTTTTTCTCAAACTCTACTCAAAGAAATTTAATCATATTCTCCATATCTTTTCAAGTAACTTGCCAATATTAAAAAATCAATGAGAAATATTCACCATTAAAAAAGTTCATGAGGAGTACCTCTTTCTTCGTTATCTTTTGAAGTTTTACTAATATACCTTTCTTTTGTGCTAGCTTTTATTTTCCTTAGAATCTTATAGAAATCTTGTGCTCATTGATAACTTTTTAAAGAAGTAAAAATGCTATAAAATGGAACAAAGGTATTTTGTTCTCTTTAAGTTCTTTCACCCTTCCTTTTTTGGCAGTTTTATACTGTACCTCATGATTAATTTCTAATATAACTAGCAAACTCTTGTCTTCTTTGCTATGTTATTACTTGAAATCAATAAGGTAGGGATACGGAAACAAGACACCATTAGGTTCTAAGCAAAGTTTTTAAAGTGTAACTTTTTTAGTCTCAAATAATTAAGAGCTAAATAGTTGCATGATATGCCAGTATTCACTATGAATGTGAAAATCAGAATTTAAGGAAATTATATCATACTATGTCCAAAATTCTAAATTCTATGCCAACTCAGAAAAATCACTTCACAACTGAGAAACATAATTGTAAAGAATATTGGGGACATATTGAGTAAATGGAATATATTGTATCATTATTTAATTCAATCAACAAATATTAATGAACTAATTTCATGGTGAATCTGTCGTGACTAGCTAACAAGCATAAGTGGCATCTATATATTGTTTTAATGTTTAAAAGACATTTTATAATATTTGTTTCATTTCAGCCTCTACTCTTCATGTTCAGTTGCTCAGTATTTTTGTGCTTACTACTTTCTAACTAAAGTCTTAGATAAACAGCAACATGTCTGAATTCCACAGGCCTACTCCAGCATCCTAAACTAAACTTAGACTCTCAAATATTCAATTAATTTTCTATTTATTTACTTGTTTATTATGTACAAGAAATGTGATTGGCATTTTGGGAAATACAAAAAAGTGCAAAATACAATTCCTACTTTTGGAGAATTTGATATCTAGAGACAGAACATAAACTCATATAAAATTATTTGAGAAAATTACTAAGCTGTATATTATTCACATTAGTACAGTTGTTAACAGAGATACATAACTTTGAAACTCCTACTTCTGGAAAGGAGTGACTTATTACATCTATTTTTGAATCATTCTCGATTTTTGAACCCCTACTATGTTTATTTTTTCATTGCAATCATTTTAACAAAATTTTTTAATCACTGCAAACTTCTCCCCAAATTATATACAAAGGCAGGTGTCAACACTATGTTAATTTTAATTTATTTTATGTGACTGTTATTTTACATTTTTATTTACTAGATAAAGTTTTCTTGGTTCTATTTGATTCCATTGGCATCAATTTTTATTTTTTTTTCTGTTTGCCTTTATTTGTTTGAGTCAGCTAGGTAACCCAGTGGACACTGCATTGAGCTTAGAATCAGGAAGACTTTAGTTCATATCTGAACATAGAAACATTTTTTCATATAATTTTTATTTTTTCTCAATTATATGTAAAGAAACAATTTTAACTCTCTTTAAAAATTTTGAATTTTTGATTCTCTGTCTCCCTGCCATATATAGCTCACCACTCTTTCAGAAGACTCATGCTTAATATGTGTATGATCCTGAGCAAGATACTTAACCATTGCTTGCATCAGTTTCCTTTCTTTTTTGTTTTGTTTTTTAAATTTATTTATTTATTTTCATACTTATGCACATGTATATTTCTAAATTACAAAATTTCCTTCTACCCTCCCTTCCCACACCCCACCCCTCAGCAGTGAGCAGGCAGGTTAGCATCTTCCATATGTATTTGGAAAAAAACATGTTTACATATTAGTCATTTTTGGTATGAGGAATTTGGATTAAGGAAAAAGAACATAGATTTTTATAAAGTGTTCATCAAATTCTGAAGGGTTAGCTTTCCTTTTTTTATTTTGTTTTGTTTTTCTTCCTCTGGGTGCGGATAACATTGTTGCATCAGTTTACTTAATTGTAAACTGGATAGTGCTAATAGCACCTAGCCCACAGGGTATTTATTTTAAGAGAATTAAATGAGATAATATTTGTGAGATGTTTAGCACAGTATCTGGCACATGGTAGGTACTATATAAATCGTTATTCCTTTACCTTCTCTCCTTTATCAAAAAGCCATTTTTTAGAGTACAGTAATATTCTATTCCTTAGAAGTGACACAAGTTGCTCAGCCATTCTTTAATGAGTCTCCACTATGTCTCTCTCTGCAAACCAATTCAATTTTTTGTTCCTTGCATATATCTTGTGAACTCTGCTGCAAATATAGGCAGTATTTTATTCTATACATTTTGTGACTGTTGATTATCCCACCAGAGATTTGAATAAATAAAAGTGAAATATTCTAGCATGTATACTTCCATTCCATGTCAGCATTTTATGTTTTATTAGATTCAGATCTTCATATATATATATATATATATATATATATATATATATATATATATATATTTGATCACAAGTAATTCTTTTTTTCTCAGTCATGTTAAAAGTGATATCATTTGTTTTACACATCAAGAGTCAAGAATTGATATATTGAATGGACCCTCAAGTTTGAAACATCTTGCATTTGTATGTGGTTGCTTTCCCTTTATATTTTCTTTTTTATACTTTACTGCTCTCCTGCAGTTTAGAAATACCAGCTAATCTATTTTGACTAGTAAAATAAGAATAGGGTAGATAATTCTAATTAACATATTGAGTTGAATATATGTATGTGATAAATTTAATGTTTCCTGAATTTTTTTTCTCTCGAAGGTAATATTAAGTTAACATTGTAATGTGTTAAATTTCTATTAATTAGATTTCCTCATGTAGCACATTGGAAAGGTGCTTAATATTCCAACTTAATCTAAAATAATTAGATTTCTTTTCCTGATTTTCCTCTCTTCTGGAGTCTGCCAGAAATTATTTGTTGCTGTTGTTGTTCAAAGATAATAAAAAGAAATAAAATGCACAACATTGAAGTAGGTTTAATGAAATTATTATTCATATAGTAAATATATTCAGCACAGGTCTGTGAGGCCATGTTGTATTGAAAAAAATTCAGGAAGATTTTTTATTGGCACTTAAGAATAAGACTCATATTTATACTGTGCCTTTCATTAAGCTCAGCTTTCTTGCATAGTTTGCTTATATTTTTCAAGGATCATAATGATATTGTGGTATTGTATGATCTGAGTACACATCTAAAGACATATTAATATTATGAAGGCTATTTCATTTCTAAAAAACTCTCTGAATAAATATAGTCAACTAACTTATTTTTAATATAGTAAAGTTTACTATAAATTATACAGTATAGTCCATAAATGGCTACTGTTGGCAACTTCAACCTAGAGACTTAAAATTTACATGGTCAGTTATAAGTGAACCCACCTGCTGGATTGATTGTAAAATTCTTTTGCTAGATTGGACAAAATAGCCATGTGGAGTTGACATTTGGCATGAAAATTTTTAAGACAAATATATATATATATATATATATATATATATATATATATATACTTAGTAAATAATATTTTTTTTGGTTTTCTTTGCAAGGCAAATGGGGTTAAGTGGCTTGCCCAGGGCCACACAGCTAGGTAATTATTAAGTGTCTGAGGTCAGATTTGAACACAGGTACTCCTGACTCCAGGGCCGGTGCTCCATCCACTGCGCCATATAGCCGCCCCATTAATATATAATATTAAGAATATATACTTAAGAATATATATAGGAATATATTATATATATATATATATATATATATACTTCTTATACTTAAGAAAAAAAAATATATATATATACTTCTTTTTACTAAGCATAGTTTTATCAGCCTGCATTTATGCTAAGGACTAGAGCAAAGAAATAAACAGACATAAATTTGTTTGAATTTTTTCTTTCTCATTCTCTTTAACATCAAAATGCTTTTGAACTAGGAAAGGGAAATAATCATGTTTCTTTGGTTGTCTTTTTCTATGAAAAAAGAATTACATTAATTTGTTACTTCTCCCACTTCAATGCTCACTCAATGATAGAAATCTTATCATAGGCTCATAGAAAAAGTTTTGAGTCATATCTTCTTACCTGCCAGTGTTACAGATAATTTAATCAATCAAACCTTGTTTTTAAGAATAAGAACAATATTTTCCTTGGCAGAGAGAAGCAAGAGAAATAACTTATCACAGACTTATATACCACCTGGACTATAAGAAGATGGACAGGTGAGGACTAACCACGTTTCTAGCAGCATCATAAATTTAATGAACTTTAACATCATTTATGTAATTTCCACAACTGAACACTAGCTCCTAGTTAACAAAAATAATATATTAAATAAAAAGAAACCATCATAACTTCAACCCAGACAAGTTTTTGGCTGCTCCTACTCTATTCCTTCTCAGCTATTTTATTTTTAACAATTGTCCAAAGAAACTCTCCCTCTTTCCATTTACAGAGAACTACTTCCAGGGTCTCTTCCTTTTGAAGTCTTTGTAAAGAAGTTTGAAGTCACTAAAGTGATTTCATTGTTCACCTCCTTACATCCATTTGAAGATGTCTTCAAAAGTATATTGAGGTTAGCACATCTTTCATATTAATTATACTAATCACATGTTTTTGGTACTTGCCCTTTATAGCAAAATAGATAGTTATAACTCTGCCCTTATAATATGCTTTTAGAGGTAGAATGGGTTCATTTAAATACATTATGGAAAAGATATTTTACAGAATAAATAGTATCAAAATTTTTTTGCTTTGAAAAGGAAATTAACTTTATGGTAAAGGGGGGAATTCATAATTATTCTTTACATTCCAATAATTTTAAAACATAATTGAAAAATGGAAAGTCATCTTTAAACAAATGATTAAAAAAAATCTGACCACCTTCAAAATGGCCATGCAGAATGCTTGGGAAACTGCAAAGACCATAAAATCACAACCACCTCTACTATGTAGGGCAGCTAGATTGATTGATTTCTTTTTGAATGGGAGCATACATACAAGAGAAACGTGAAGAAGTGGCCTACAATCAGGACACATCTACCAATTAGATATTAACAGTTTTGGCACTATATGATGGCTACATGTGGAAGGTTATGATCAAGAAGCTTACATGAGTAATAGTACTTTATTGAGAGCTAGGGAAGCCTGAAAGTCTCAGACACTATGAAGTAAAGCTCAGTCAGGAGAAGCAGCATTTCTCTCTAATACTTTATGATAAGTGGGGAGAGGGATTCCAATTATTAACTGGGTATTTATTAGGGATAGGTTGAGAAAAACA